>NC_090727.1:163700546-163720546 GCF_036898095.1 Palaemon carinicauda | reverse complement strand
TACTGTTGGAGCCCATTGGCTTAAAGCATCCTGCTTTTCCAACTAGGGCTGTAGCATAATAATAATAATAATAATAATAATAATAATAATAATAATAATAGGGTAAATACATTTGTGATTATTTGCCTTAGTAATTATATTTTCTCCTAAACAGATGTTGTCAGTGACGGACCATCTAATACGAAAGACTGTTTCTATACTACGCTGTTCTCCATGAAGAAGGTAAGGTACTAAATTGGGTCTATTTGAATATTTAATGGGTTTGGGAAAAACTCCCATATTTATTATTAGTTTTATTTTTTAGGCCTGAAATATTTTGTTCGTTTTCATTGTACTTACGTATTAGATCTCGTAAATTTAATTTTACCTTTTGTATTTGACACTCAAGGAAAGGTATTCTTTCTCTTATACCTAGTTCACTAATACACGACAATTCTAAATTAAACGGAATATTATACCTCAATTGATACCTGTCTAGCGGACAGCTCGCTCATTTCCATGTTTTACTCGGGGTCAAGTATTTATTTCCATTCTATTGGGTAGCTGTCAGCAACTAGCTGTAAGCCTGCTAAGCAACTACCTTCTAAATACAATGAATACGGCTACTTGTTTTTTAGTGGCTGGTGGTTAACAATTTGATTGTTGGGTGGGGTGTTGAACAGCGGTTGTTGTTGTTTTTTTTTTTTTTTTTTTTTTTTTTTTTTTTTTTTTTTTTTTTTTTTTTTTTTTTTTTGTCTCCAGTGAAACTTGAATGGCATTCCTCAAGTTTTTAGGCCATATCTTCATAGACTTCCCTTGGGGTCATACTTTTCTGATACTTAATTACAGAGTGGCCCTCTTTCAGGTTTCGGGACTTTAATGCAGATAAAGATTCAAGGAGCAAATAAATAAGTTTCTGACCATAGTTTAAGATAGTTGTCATCTGCCAAAATGCTTGTCACTATTTCTGATTGTGGACAAGAATTTAGTAGGTTTTCTTTACATTGTCCTCACATTACTAGTTTAGGACGACTAATTCGAGCCTATGCAAACATTAATTTAAAGGGTAATATACTAATCATCAGTTCTATTCACAATGATTTTTTACGTAAAAATGTGTTTCCCATATCAATTAAAGGTTTAAAAAAATGTAGTAAAATAAAAGTAATGGTAATCTCCCCAGTATGATAAAGAGCAAGTGTTTGATTATATAATGTGTATATATATATAGATATATATATATATATATATATATATATATATATATATATATATATATATATATATATATATATATGTGTGTGTGTGTGTGCGTTTATATAATGTATATATATATGTATGTATAATGTATATATATATATATATATATATATATATATATATATATATATATATATATATATATATATATATATATATATATATATATATATATATATATATATATATATGAATGTATATCTCTTGTAACGCTCTGTGACATTGCCAGAGGTAGAATTATTCGGTCTCTCCCCATCCCCCGACTAGTGGAGAGAGGGGTTGTAGTCAATAAAAGGGGAGGGGGTTGGGGGAGAGTTGAATCTGCTTATGTGTATATGTGTATATCTATTTAAATATTTGACCGTCATTATTGCCGGGTCGCGTACACTAGTAATCGTAATAATGAAAATACACTACCAAACAGGAAACCAGAACCAGTAATTTATTACGTTTAAAACATTTTTGTTATGTAAGACACTTGTAATGATAAAGGAAAGTTTTTTTTTTTTTTAATGGTCATTACTCAGGATAAAATGTACGTTTTATGATCCCAGTAATTTTCCGGCTCGGATGAAATGTACAGTAAATGATTGTCGTTTGTCCCCACGTGTTCAGGAAGGAATTTATTGTCACCTTGGTCGCTTCAGGTGTAGTTGCTTCCTCCTCTGCTGTGGTTTTTCTTGTTCCCGTAGTTATTGTCATGTTATTCCTTAAGGCAAGTGTTGAAAATTACGTAAAGAACTTCCCTTTAATCTAGCAGACTTTGACGCGGTCAATTTCTTGGAAATCCACATTTTAACTTTTATTAGTACCAGCCGAACTCGGTTGAGTCCCTTGTCAGGCTAGGAGGAACGTAGAGAGGAGAGGTTCCCTTTTTTTGTTTCATTTGCTCGATGTCGGCTGCCCCCCAAATTTGGGGAAAATGCCTTGGTATATGTATGTATTTATGTATTAATAACAAAGTTTGAATGATGTTACGCCCAGTATCGATTTTTTTTTTATTTTAACTAGTATTCATAAAGTTTATTTGATGTTACGCCAAGTATCTATTTTTTTTCTATTTTAACTAGTATTCATAAAGTTTATATGATGTTACGCCAAGTATCTATTTTTTTTTTTTTATTTTAACTAGTATTCATAAAGTTTATATGATGTTACGCCAAGTATCTATTTTTTTTATTTTAACTAGTATTCATAAAGTTTATATGATGTTACGCCAAGTATCTATTTTTTTTTTATTTTAACTAGTATTCATAAAGTTTATATGATGTTACGCCAAGTATCTATTTTTTTTATTTTATTTTAACTAGTATTCATAAAGTTTATATGATGTTACGCCAAGTATCTATTTTTTTTTTTATTTTAACTAGTATTCATAAAGTTTATATGATGTTACGCCAAGTATCTATTTTTTTTTTTTATTTTAACTAGTATTCATAAAGTTTATTTGATGTTACGCCAAGTATCTATTTTTTTTCTATTTTAACTAGTATTCATAAAGTTTATATGATGTTACGCCAAGTATCTATTTTTTTTTTTTTATTTTAACTAGTATTCATAAAGTTTATATGATGTTACGCCAAGTATCTATTTTTTTTATTTTAACTAGTATTCATAAAGTTTATATGATGTTACGCCAAGTATCTATTTTTTTTTTATTTTAACTAGTATTCATAAAGTTTATATGATGTTACGCCAAGTATCTATTTTTTTTATTTTAACTAGTATTCATAAAGTTTATATGATGTTACGCCAAGTATCTATTTTTTTTTTATTTCAACTAGTATTCATTAAGTTTATATGATGTTACGCCAAGTATCTATTTTTTTTTATTTCAACTAGTATTCATAAAGTTTATATGATGTTACGCCAAGTATCTATTTTTTTATTTTAACTAGTATTCATAAAGTTTATATGATGTTACGCCAAGTATCTATTTTTTTTATTTCAACTAGTATTCATTAAGTTTATATGATGTTACGCCAAGTATCTATTTTTTTTTAACTTGCATTCGTAAAGTTTATATGATGTTACGCCAAGTATCTATTTTTTTTTATTTTAACTAGTATTCATAAAGTTTATATGATGTTACGCCAAGTATCTATTTTTTTATTTTAACTAGTATTCATAAAGTTTATATGATGTTACGCCAAGTATCTATTTTTTTTATTTCAACTAGTATTCATAAAGTTTATATGATGTTACGCCAAGTATCTATTTTTTTTTATTTCAACTAGTATTCATAAAGTTTATATGATGTTACGCCAAGTATCTATTTTTTTTTATTTCAACTAGTATTCATAAAGTTTATATGATGTTACGCCAAGTATCTATTTTTTTTTATTTTAACTAGTTTTCATAAAGTTTATATGATGTTACGCCAAGTATCTATTTTTTTTATTTTAACTAGTATTCATAAAGTTTATATGATGTTACGCCAAGTATCTATTTTTTTTAACTTGCATTCGTAAAGTTTATGTGATGTTACGCCAAGTATATATTTTTTTATTTTAACTAGTATTCATAAAGTTTATATGATGTTACGCCAAGTATCTATTTTTTTATTTTAACTAGTATTCATAAAGTTTATATGATGTTACGCCAAGTATCTATTTCTTTTTTTATTTTAACTAGTATTCATAAAGTTTATATGATGTTACGCCAAGTATCTATTTTTTTATTTTAACTAGTATTCATAAAGTTTATATGATGTTACGCCAAGTATCTATTTCTTTTTTTATTTTAACTAGTATTCATAAAGTTTAGATGATGTTACGCCAAGTATCTATTTTTTTTTTATTTTAACTAGTATTCATAAAGTTTATATGATGTTACGCCAAGTATCTATTTTTTTTTATTTTAACTAATATTCATAAAGTTTATATGATGTTACGCCAAGTATCTATTTTTTTTTATTTTAACTAGTATTCATAAAGTTTATATGATGTTACGCCAAGTATCTATTTTTTTTTATTTTAACTAGTATTCATAAAGTTTATATGATGTTACGCCAAGTATCTATTTTTTTTTATTTTAACTAGTATTCATAAAGTTTATATGATGCTACGCCAAGTATCTATTTTTTTTTATTTCAACTAGTATTCATTAAGTTTATATGATGTTACGCCAAGTATCTATTTTTTTTTTAACTTGCATTCGTAAAGTTTATATGATGTTACGCCAAGTATCTATTTTTTTTATTTTAACTAGTATTCATAAAGTTTATATGATGTTACGCCAAGTATCTATTTTTTTTAACTTGCATTCGTAAAGTTTATATGATGTTACGCCAAGTATCTATTTTTTTTTATTTTAACTAGTATTCATAAAGTTTATATGATGTTATGCCAAGTATCTATTTTTTTATTTTAACTAGTATTCATAAAGTTTATATGATGTTACGCCAAGTATCTATTTTTTTTATTTCAACTAGTATTCATAAAGTTTATATGATGTTACGCCAAGTATCTATTTTTTTTTATTCCAACTAGTATTCATAAAGTTTATATGATGTTACGACAAGTATCTATTTTTTTTTTATTAACTAGTATTCATAAAGTTTATATGATGTTACGCCAAGTATCTATTTTTTTTATTATAACTAGTTTTCATAAAGTTTATATGATGTTACGCCAAGTATCTATTTTTTTTATTTTAACTAGTATTCATAAAGTTTATATGATGTTACGCCAAGTATCTATTTTTTTTAACTTGCATTCGTAAAGTTTATGTGATGTTACGCCAAGTATATATTTTTTTTTATTTTAACTAGTATTCATAAAGTTTATATGATGTTACGCCAAGTATCTATTTTTTTATTTTAACTAGTATTCATAAAGTTTATATGATATTACGCCAAGTATCTATTTTTTTTTATTTTAACTAGTATTCATAAAGTTTATATGATGTTACGCCAAGTATCTATTTTTTTTAACTTGCATTCGTAAAGTTTATATGATGTTACGCCAAGTATCTATTTTTTTATTTTAACTAGTATTCATAAAGTTTATATGATGTTACGCCAAGTATCTATTTTTTTTATTTCAACTAGTATTCATAAAGTTTATATGATGTTACGCCAAGTATCTATTTTTATTTTATTTTAACTAGTATTCATAAAGTTTATATGATGTTACGCCAAGTATCTATTTTTTTTATTTTAACTAGTATTCATAAAGTTTATATGATGTTACGCCAAGTATCTATTTTTTTATTTCAACTAGTATTCATAAAGTTTATATGATGTTATGCCAAGTATCTATTTTTTTTTATTTCAACTAGTATTCATAAAGTTTATATGATGTTATGACAAGTATCTATTTTTTTTAACTTGCATTCGTAAAGTTTATATGATGTTACGCCAAGTATCTTTTTTTTTATTTCAACTAGTATTCATAAAGTTTATATGATGTTACGCCAAGTATCTATTTTTTTTATTTCAACTAGTATTCATAAAGTTTATATGATGTTACGCCAAGTATCTATTTTTTTTTATTTCAACTAGTATTCATAAAGTTTATATGATGTTACGCCAAGTATCTATTTTTTTTTATTTCAACTAGTATTCATAAAGTTTATTTGATGTTACGCCAAGTATCTATTTTTTTTATTTCAACTAGTATTCATGAAGTTTATATGATGTTACGCCAAGTATCTATTTTTTTTATTTCAACTAGTATTCATAAAGTTTATAATGTTACGCCAAGTATCTATTTTTTTTTATTTCAACTAGTATTCATAAAGTTTATATGATGTTACGCCAAGTATCTTTTTTTTTTATTTCAACTAGTATTCATAAAGTTTATATGATGTTACGCCAAGTATCTATTTTTTTTTATTTCAACTAGTATTCATAAAGTTTATATGATGTTACGCCAAGTATCTATTTTTTTTAAATTTGCATTTGTAAAGTTTATATGATGTTACGCCAAGTATCTATTTTTTTTTATTTTAACTAGTATTCATAAAGTTTATATGATGTTACGCCAATTATCTATTTTCTTAACTTGGATTCGTGAAGTTTATATGATGTTACGCCAAGTATCTGTTTTTTTTTATTTTAACTAGTATTCATAAAGTTTATATGATGTTACGCCAAGTATCTATTTTTTATTTATTTTAACTAGTATTCATAAAGTTTATATGATGTTACGCCAAGTATCTATTTTCTTTTATTTTAACTAGTATTCATAAAGTTTATATGATGTTACGCCAAGTATCTATTTTTTTTTATTTTAACTAGTATTCATAAAGTTTATATGATGTTACGCCAAGTATCTATTATTTTTTTCAACTAGTATTCATAAAGTTTATATGATGTTACGCCAAGTATCTATTTTTTTTTTATTTTAACTAGCATTCATAAAGTTTATAGGATGTTACGCCAAGTATCTATTTTTTTTATTTTAACTAGTATTCATAAAGTTTATATGATGTTACGCCATGTATCTATTTTTTTTTATTTTAACTAGTATTCATAAAGTTTATATGATGTTACGCCAATTATCTATTTTTTTCTTATTTTAACTAGTATTCATAAAGTTTTTATGATGTTACGCCAAGTATCTATTTTTTTTATTTTAACTAGTATTCATAAAGTTTTTATGATGTTACGCCAAGTATCTATTTTTTTTTAACTTGCATTCGTAAAGTTTATATGATGTTACGCCAAGTATCTATTTTTTTTATTTTAACTAGTATTCATAAAGTTTATATGATGTTACGCCAAGTATCTATTTTTTTTAACTTGCATTCGTAAAGTTTATATAATGTTGCGCCAAGTATCTATTTTTTTTATTTTAACTAGTATTCATAAAGTTTATATGATGTTACGCCAAGTATCTTTTTTTTTATTTTAACTTGTATTCATAAAGTTTATATGAAGTTACGCCAAGTATCTATTTTTTTATTTTAATTAGTATTCATAAAGTTTATATGATGTTACGCCAAGTATATATTTTTTTTTTATTTCAACTAGTATTCATAAAGTTTATATGATGTTACGCCAAGTATCTATTTTTTTTTATTTCAACTAGTATTCATAAAGTTTATATGATGTTACGCCAAGTATCTATTTTTTTTTATTTTAACTACTATTCATAAAGTTTATATGATGTTACGCCAAGTATCTATTTTTTTTTATTTTAACTAGTATTCATAAAGTTTATATGATGTTACGCCAAGTATCTATATTTTTTTTAACTTGCATTCGTAAAGTTTATATGATGTTACGCCAAGTATCTATTTTTTTTATTTTAACTAGTATTCATAAAGTTTATATGATGTTACGCCAAGTATATATTTTTTTTAACTTGCATTCGTAAAGTTTATATGATGTTACGCCAAGTATCTATTTTTTTATTTTAACTAGTATTCATAAAGTTTATATGATGTTACGCCAAGTATCTATTTTTTTTTATTTCAACTAGCATTCATAAAGTTTATATGATGTTACGCCAAGTATCTATTTTTTTTATTTCTACTAGTATTCATAAAGTTTATATGATGTTACGCCAAGTATCTATTTTTTTTTAATTTTAAATAGTATTCATAAAGTTTATATGATGTTACGCCAAGTATCTATTTTTTTTTATTTTAACTAGTATTCATAAAGTTTATATGATGTTACGCCAAGTATCTATTTTTTTTTGTATTTCAACTAGTATTCATAAAGTTTATGTGGTGTTACGCCAAGTATCTATTTTTTTTTTTATTTCAACTAGTATTCATAAAGTTTATGTGATGTTACGCCAAGTATCTATTTTTTTTGTTATTTCAACTAGTATTCATAAAGTTTATGTGATGTTACGCCAAGTATCTATTTCTTTTTTCATTTTAACTAGTATTCATAAAGTTTATATGATGTTACGCCAAGTATCTATTTTTTTTAATTCAACTAGTATTCCTAAAGTTTATATGATGTTACGCCAAGTATCTATTTTTTTTTATTTGCATTCGTAAAGTTTATATGATGTTACGCCAAGTATCTATTCTTTTTTATTTTAACTAGTATTCATAAAGTTTATATGATGTTACGCCAAGTATCTATTTCTTTTTTTATTTTAACTAGTATTCATGAAGTTTATATGATGTTACGCCAAGTATCTATTTCTTTTTTTATTTTAACTAGTATTCATAAAGTTTATATGATGTTATGCCAAGTATCTATTTTTTTTATTTCAACTAGTATTCATAAAGTTTATATGATGTTACGCCAAGTATCTATTTTTTTTTTTAATTTGCTTTCGTAAAGTTTATATGATGTTACGCCAAGTATATATTTTTTTTATTTTAACTAGTATTCATAAAGTTCATATGATGTTACGCCAAGTATCTATTTTTTTTTATTTCAACTAATATTCATAAAGTTTATATGATGTTACGCCAAGTATCTATTTTCTTAACTTGGATTCGTAAAGTTTATATGATGTTACGCCAAGTATCTATTTTTTTTTATTTTAACTAGTATTCATAAAGTTTATATGATGTTACGCCAAGTATCTATTTTCTTAACTTGGATTCGTAAAGTTTATATGATGTTACGCCAAGTATCTATTTTTATTTTATTTTAACTAGTATTCATAAAGTTTATATGATGTTACGCCAAGTATATATTTTTTTTTATTTTAACTAGTATTCATAAAGTTTATATGATGTTACGCCAAGTATCTATTTTTTATTTATTTTAACTAGTATTCATAAAGTTTAGGCTATATGATGTTACGCCAAGTATCTATTTTCTTTTATTTTAACTAGTATTCATAAAGTTTATATGATGTTACCCCAAGTATCTATTTTTTTAATTTTATCAAGTATTCATAAAGTTTATATGATGTTACGTCAAGTATCTATTTTTTTTTATTTTAACTAGTATTCATGAAGTTTATATGATGTTACGCCAAGTATCTATTTTTATTTTATTTTAACTAGTATTCATAAAGTTTATATGGTGTTACGCCAAGTATCTATTTTTTTTTTATTTTAACTAGTATTCATAAAGTTTATATGATGTTACGCCAAGTATATATTTTTTTTAACTTGGATTCGTAAAGTTTATATGATGTTACGCCAAGTATCTATTTTTTTTTATTTAAACTAGTATTCATAAAGTTTTATATGATGTTACGCCAAGTATCTATTTTTTTTTTATTTTAACTAGTATTCATAAAGTTCATATGATGTTACGCCAAGTATCTATTTTTTTTTATTTTAACTAGTATTCATAAAGTTCATATGATGTTACGCCAAGTATCTTTTTTTTTTATTTTAACTAGTATTCATAAAGTTTATATGATGTTACGCCAAGTATCTATTTTTTTTATTTTAACTAGTATTCATAAAGTTTATATGATGTTACGCCAAGTATCTATTTTTTTTTTATTTTAACTAGTATTCATAAAGTTTATATGATGTTACGCCAAGTATCTATTTTTTTTATTTTAACTAGTATTCATAAAGTTTATATGATGTTACGCCAAGTATCTATTTTTTTTAACTTGCATTCGTAAAGTTTATATGATGTTACGCCAAGTATCTATTTTTTTTATTTTAACTAGTATTCATAAAGTTTATATGATGTTACGCCAAGTATCTATTTTTTTTATTTTAAGTAGTATTCATAAAGTTTATATGATGTTACGCTAAGTATCTATTTTTTTTTAACTTGCATTCGTAAAGTTTATATGATGTTACGCCAAGTATCTATTTTTTTATTATTTCAACTAGTATTCATAAAGTTTATGTGATGTTACGCCAAGTATCTATTTTTTTTTATTTCAACTAGTATTCATAAAGTTTATGTGATGTTACGCCAAGTATCTATTTCTTTTTTCATTTTAACTAGTATTCCTAAAGTTTTATGATGTTACGCCAAGTATCTATTTTTTTTTAATTTGCATTCGTAAAGTTTATATGATGTTACGCCAAGTATCTATTTTTTTTTATTTTAACTAGTATTCATAAAGTTTATATGATGTTACGCCAAGTATCTATTTTTTTTAATTTGCATTCGTAAAGTTTATATGATGTTACGCCAAGTATCTATTTTTTTTATTTTAACTAGTATTCATAAAGTTTATATGATGTTACGCCAAGTATCTATTTTTTTTTAATTTGTATTCATAAAGTTTATATGATGTTACGCCAAGTATCTATTTCTTTTTTTTATTTTAACTAGTATTCATAAAGTTTATATGATGTTACGCCAAGTATCTATTTTTTTTATTTTAACTAGTATTCATAAAGTTTATATGATGTTACGCCAAGTATCTATTTTTTTTAATTTGCATTCGTAAAGTTTATATGATGTTACGCCAAGTATCTATTTTTTTTTATTTGCATTCGTAAAGTTTATATGATGTTACGCCAAGTATCTATTTTTTTATCTTAACTAGTATTCATAAAGTTTATATGATGTTACGCCAAGTATCTATTTTTTTTTTAATTTCAACTAGTATTCATAAATTTTTTATGATGTTACACCAAGTATCTATTTTTTTAACTAGTATTCATAAAGTTTATATGATGTTACGCCAAGTATCTATTTTCTTAACTTGGATTCGTAAAGTTTATATGATGTTACGCCAAGTATCTATTTTTTTAACTTGTATTCATAAAGTTTATGTGATGTTACGGCAAGCATATAGTTTTTTAAACTTTAAGCATAGATCTTCCTCAATGATATTTAGTTTTGCTTCACTACATTAAAATAAATTTAAAACTAATTCGATAAGTTCACTGTTATACTTCAACCCTATTCTTGTTTCTAATCCACATAACAGCAAAACAACGAGGACAGAATCTTCAAAATATAATGGCTTCACCTGTCTTCATTAAACATGAAATTTATTCTATGAAATGATAAACCACCATGAAAAAGTGGATATTAACCACTGGATCTTGTAGAGCTAATGGATTAGGCCCTACATGTTTCGCAGTGAAATCAAAGTTATCCCAGTGTTACCGATCAATTTTTCAAGTATGTAAAAACCACCTGAAGGAATAGAGTGAATGGCTAATCACCATTTCTCTGGATCAATACTATCATTAACAGACATGTAAATCAATTAACTGGAAATATTCGATAAGGGTAATATATTAATAGGCACTGACCAAATGCAAGTGTTCTAATGAAAGGGGTTACTGCAAATATTGCTTTATCATGTATCAAGTCAAAAAAATTCCGTAAGCTTTTTTAAAGAGTAGAAGAGCAATTTCTTCATTTGTAAAATACAGCAGACTACATAAGCTTCCTAATCCAACGTTAAACAAAAATCAATTCACACTACCTACATAGACGCTGAACAACAGGGTAATTACTGTAACTTTAGATCACTCATTTCTTCACAATGTTCTATCTAAAGAGACATGAATGTTTCGTAAGTTTGGATTAAACTTGCGAAAAAATTACCAGTCTCTTTAGATGGAACACTGTAAAGAAATAAATTATCAAAGGTTCAGTAATTACCCAGAATTTTTCCCTGGTGTAATATTCAGTAACACTTATTACAAATTGAGATGGAAACGTTAATGTTTTGTCCTTTTAATTAGCCTGCAAGAAAATCGCTTTATCGTCTTGAAAGAAGTTGCCTGAAATAATGGCTTGCCATGTATGGCTTCAATTTGAGTTCCCTGCTCCTCTCTTGTAAAAGGCTGCAAGACAAATGTCTCTTGAAAATGAGAATTATTACCATGTTGTTCAGCGTCTCTGTGGGTAGTCTGAATTGATTTTTGTTTAATTGGAATGGAAAACTTATGTAAAGACTCAACTGTATTTTACTGATGATGAAATTGCTCTTCTACTCTTTAAAAAAGCTTACGGAATTTTCTTGACTTGATAAATGATAAAGCAATATTTGCAGTAACACCTTTCATTAGGACACTTGCATTTGCTCAGTGCCTGTTTAATATATTACCCTTATCGAATATTTTCAGTTAATTGGTTTACATTAGTCTGTTAATGATTGTATTGATCCATGGAAATGGTGATTGGCCATCCACGCTATTTATTCAGGTGGTTTTTACATACTTAAAAAAACGTAAATTTCAAAGTAACTAATTAGTTTGATTTTACGTTTAATTTTCGTTCTTTCTCTTGAAGGTGGTTTTTACATACTTAAAAAAAACGTAAATTTCAAAGTAACTAATTAGTTTGATTCTACGTTTAATTTTCGTTCTTTCTCTTGAAGTTAATAAATTATTTGAATATGTATCACTCTGTTGCAAGTTTATTTTATTTGATTGCTTTTCCCTCTTTGACTTTGAATTTCTAGGACGGACTCACAAGGCCAAAAAGAGACTAATAACGCATGTAAACACGAGTCCATTTACACGCCCACAAACAATAGCTGTTTCTATTCCGCACCCAGGCGTCCTCGTCCAATTGAAAGGTCAAGGAAATGTAATATTCAACGGCACTATTCCCCATCTACCTACACAGCAAAGGAATATTCTGCGCATATTAGGTAACGCCAGAAGAACATCCTTGGTTTGTTACCTTGGGTTCGGAATCTTTTCCATTCCTTTGTTTATTTACTTTTTCTTTTTTGTTCAAATGAATGGATTGTCTGTTTCTTTTGAGACATTTTGGTTCTTCCCAGCGCTGTTTTTTTTTTTTTCTCACACCAGAAGTGACTGAAGGGAAATGTGATGTTTTATTAAAAAGCTATTAGATTTACAGTAGTTTTTTTCTATTTTCAACTCTGTTGTTATTCCTAATCTTCTCTCAGGAGAATTTTTCTGTTTGTATGATTGATGTGAAAGTTTATGACTCACTGACTTGTTCTCTACTATTCCAGTAACCTACTGGTGCCATAGGCCTGTATCCTTACTTGTGGATATATTAAAACAGATTACCGTTCTGTTTGTCTTCTATGATTTATTTTCATTTTGGCATTGCGATTTTTTTTATTAAAATACTCTTAGATTTAGTTTTATTGTTTTCGCTTCTGTTATTATCTCTAATCTTCTCTCAGGAGAATTTTCATTTTTGTATGATTGATGTGAAAGTTGATGACTCACTGGCTTGTTCTCTACTATTCCAGTAACATACTGGTGCCATAGGCCTGTATCATTGTGGATCTATTCAAACAGAATGCCGTTTTGTTTGTTTATGTTATCATTTATCTTTATTTTAGCATTATTATGTTTTATTAAAAAGCTCTGAGATTTAGTTTTACTGTTTTTTCCTCTCTTATCTCTTATCTTCTCTCAGGAACATTTTCCCTTTTTTATGATTAATGTGAAAATTGACGACTCACTGGCTTGTTCTCTACTATTCCAGTGACCTATAGGGGCCATAGGCCTGTATCATTGTGGATATATTAAAACAGATTACCGTTTTCTTTGTATATTCTATGATTTATTTTTACTTTTGGCATTGTGATGTTTTTATTAAAAAGCTCTTAGATTTAATTTTATTGTTTTCGCTTCTGTTAATATCTTTAATCTTCTCTCAGGAACATTTTCCTTTTTGTATGATTGATGTAAAAGTTGATGACTCACTGGCTTGTTCTCTACGATTCCATTCTCGATCTGCCTCATGAAACAACAACGAAAACAATGACTACAGCAGCAATGTCGATGCTGATCAGGGTTTAAACTTTTAAGCTAATTGCCTTAGTTTGAGGTAATTTGTATGGTTTCAAAGTAATTTTATTTTAAAGCTAATGATATTTTAAGATAATTTCGGTATTGCTAGCTTCAAATTTAAGGAAATTTGAAAAGTTCTAAGGTAATCCAAGATAAAATGCTACAGCATGTGGCTCTTAGCTCAAGTTTGAACCTTGATGCTGATAATTAACTTAGTGCTGAAAAAAAAAAAAAAATTGGAAATGTTGAAAGACATTTTGTGACATTTGGTTTTTGGATTGATTGAATTTTTTTTTTCAACCAATTCCTTTGTTGTTTGATTACTGGCTTCCAATGTTACTCTTGGATGAAGCGAAATTTTTATCAATATTAGTTTCCTGTCAGATACTTTAGAAAATTGTTACCACCAGCTTCCTTATTAGAAAAAAGTGGGTCTCTTTTTTTTTCTTTATGTATTATTATTATTATTATTATTATTATTATTATTATTATTATTATTATTATTATTATTATTGTTATTAATATTATTATTATTATTATTGTTATTATTATTGTTATTATTATTATTATTATTATTATTGTTGTTGTTGTTGTTAATATTATTATTATTATTATTATTATTGTTATTATTATTATTATTATTATTATTATTATTATTATTATTATTATTGTTATTATTATTATTACAACTTAAGTTGGAAAAGCAAGGGAAAAATAGCCCAGTGAGGGAAGGAAATAAATAAATGATATAAACAATTAACAATTAATAAAATATTTTAAAAATAGTAACAAAATCAAAATATATATTACATTTATAAACTTTAAAAAGACTTATGCTAACCTGTTTAACATGACAACATTTGCTGCAAGTTTGAACTTTTGAAGTTCATTAGTTATTGAAGTCTTTTCGCTGGCTGTATTTGCACTGCAATTCTATGTGATTCAATCTAATCTCAACCATTTCTTATCATGAACATAAATGGAAGTACATAATAAATAGATCAATAAACTCTTATCCGAAGCATTTATCTGAACGAACACGAGATTCGTAATGGACACCATTTGCATACAAAATCATTCCTAGTGTTTTCTTTCCACGTTTCTTAATTAGAGAAATAAACATTTGTAGAAATTCAACAAATTTTCACGTCTTAATGTCGTTAGATGGTAATATGTATTTCATGCGAAAATATTTATATTGATCTTTTATTTCTTTAATAATGGTGATTATAAACACATTAGAAAAACTGACCATAGTATATTGAAAAGCAGTGATCTAAATAGAAACTTTTTCCGATATATCTCTCAAGCTGTTTATAAAAGCTTAAAGTACTTATTGAATACTTTTCCTGCTTATCGCTTTAGGAAACGTCAGTTATGTCGGTGAATCCGACACTCTTCAGCCCATTTGCCTTTTAAATAAGTCGAGAAATGTTTAATCTTATTTGTATCTTGACCAGATCAATGTTTATCAGTCCCTCTTCACTTCGATTTTGAAATCCCCTGTCGAAGAATCTCAGAATTATGTTTTAATTTTCAAATTGTATTAAAATGCCTCTATGGTAGTTAGGTCTGTTGTTTCCTCTCTTTTTTTTTCAGTTGAACAATATTAGCATCTTTGTTTATCTTTCATCAGTCTCTTGCAGAATCTAATTGCTTTCAGTCAATCTTATCTAGCAGCATTTGTCTGAAGAGATATACAGATTCTCGGTTGTTTTTAGAAAAAAAGATCAACATTAATTAGTGTACTTTTAGGTAAATTATTAACATTATTTATGCAAACCAAGCTGGAATCCTAGGAGATAAGGAGGTTGCAAGTTTATTGACATAAATTATTAATAGTATTATTTCTACAAACCAAGCTGCAATTCTAGGTAGATAAGGAGAAAGCTGGAAGTTTATTGACCTAAATTATTAACAGTATTATTTATACAAACTAAGCTGTAATCGTAGGTGGATAAGGAGAAGGCTGCAAGCTTAAGGACCTGAATTATTATCATTATTATTTATACAAACCAAACTGCAATCTTAGGTAGATAAGAAGGCTGAAAGTTTAGGGACCTAGAGTATTGATAGTATTATTTATAAAAACAAAGCTGAAATCCAGCCACCCGTGGAGATACTACCGCTAGAGTGTTATGGGGTCCTTTGACTGGCCAGACAGTACTACATTGGACCCTTCTCTTTGGTTACGGTTCACTTTCCCTTTGCCTACACATACACCGAATAGTCTGGCATATTCTTTACAGATTCTCCTCTGTCCTCATACACCTGACAACACTGAGATTACCAAACAATTCTTATTCACCAAAGGGGTTAACTACTGCACTGTAATTGTTCAGTGGCTACTTTTCTCTTGGTAAGGGTAGAAGAGGTTCTTTAGTTATGGTAAGCAGCTCTTCTAGGAGAAGGACACTCCAAAATCAAACCATTGTTCTCTAGTCTTGGGTAGTGCCATAGACTCTGTACCATGGCCTTCCACTATCTTGGGTTAGAGTTCTCTTGCTTGAGGGTACACTCGGGCACACTATTCTATCTAATTTTTCTTCCTTATGTTTTGTTAAAGTTTTTATAGTTTATATAGGAGATATTTATTTTAATATTCTTAAAATATTTATTTTTTCCTTGCTTCCTTTCCTCACTGGGCTATTTTCCCTGTTGGAGCCCCTGGGCTTATAGCATCCTGCTTTTCCAACTAGGGTTGTAGGTTAGCAATTAATAGTAATAGTAATAGATAAGAAGGCTGCAAGTTTAGGGACCTATATTATTGACAGTATTATTTATACGAACCAAGCTGGAATCCTAGGAAGATAAGAAGATTGTTAGTTTAGGACCTAAATTATTAACTATTGTTTATACAAACCAAGCTGATATATAGATGTTAAGGAGGCGAAGGCTGCAAGCTTAAGAACCTAAAGAGGTAAAGCAGCCCATTGCGAAAATAAAAGTACAAAGTGAAATTTAAAACTGGAATATCAAATTATAATGTAAGTTAGGATCAATAGCTACTCAAATATAGTAAACAACAGATGAACAGTAAACAAAATAATACTTGTGCCACGTTTGAACTTCTAAAACTCCATCGATTAAACAATTAAACTCTAAACAGGAACATTGTTTACAGAACTTGCTCATAACCTGGGTAAGGCGTTGGGAGTACATTGTGGTATTGAGCCTCGCTATAAAAAAAGAAAGAAAGAAAAAAAAGCTGCATAGAACTAACTGCATACTTAATACTATGAGGTGGATGGTATTATCTTGGATAGTCTGAATGCCAAGGATAATATTATTATTATTATTATTATTATTATTATTATTATTATTATTATTATTATTATTATTATTATTATTTATAGTATTATTGTTATTGTTATTATTTATTATTATTATTATTATTAACATGTATTGTTATTTATTATTTATTATTATTATTATTATTATTATTATTATTATTATTATTACAACCCTAGTTGGAAAAGCAGGATGTTATATGCCCAAGGGTTCAAGTTAGCCGATGATACAAAGATGCCAAAGATTGATATCCAGGGTCATGGACAGAGTTTTAATATATAGCACATTGTTGATAATTAATACAAGATAACTCATTGTCAGTTCAATTACTTCAGTTTTTCGTCTAGTTTTGTTTAAATGGCGAGGCATCAGTTCTTATACTGGGCTGGGTAGAAGTTCTTATCGTGGGGAATATATTTTTTGCATTTATCCTTCAGAGTAGAGAGAATTTTTATATAGAAAATTTAAGACAAATTACATATAATATAGATTATATACATTTATGCATATCTATATAAATGTGTATATCTATCTATCGATCGATCTATATATATATATATTATATATATAATACATACATACATATAATGTATATATAATATATATATTATATATGTGTGTGTTGTAATATATATAATATATACATATTATACAAATATATATATAATATCATATATATGTAATATATATTATGTGTGTATATATATATATTACATATATACAAATATATAATTATAATATTATATATATACATATATACAAATAATATATATATATTATATATATATATATATATTTTATATACATACACACACAATAAAATTTTTGCACATTTAAACATGTTTTTCAAATTTCAGATAAGCCATATATATAGTAATACATTAAAGTCTGGATTTTCTTAATGACCCTTGTGATCAGAGCCCCAGGCGAAATTACCCAAAGACGACAGTATCTGACCGGTGGGTCAGGGTTCGAAATCCGCCCGGTCAGGTGCTATAGTCTTTTGAGTGATTTCGCTTGGAGCTCTGATCCCGAAGTCGTTAAGAGAATTCAGACTTTAATGTATTAAATATATATAACCTTTTTATTATGTTTATTATTTATTATTACTATATATATATATACATATATATATAATATTATATATTATATATATAAGAGAATTTGTTTAACTTTCTACATCGTTGTACTTTACAACCAACACAACTGTATGACAAACTATCCTTTCAAGCATTGTAGTTGGCGTATCTCATTGCGTTAGTCCTTTCTTCCCTGTGCCCAACATTTAGCTCTTCCCCTCTGTTTAATATTCAATTTACTGCTCTACTTGACTTTGCTTTGATTCTTCCCTCGCTAATTAAATGTGCTTCATCCCCTGTTGAATCAGTTTTCAATTACGCTGTGACTGTTATGCATACATGTGCCAACTTTCATCTTCTGTAATTTGATGGAATATTTCCAGCCAGATCATTTATAACAGGGGCCTTCAAAGTACAGTCATATTTCAGTCGTATGTATTATATATATATATTTTTTTTTCAATTAAAAATAGTTCATTTATTTTTGTCGGTATTTAGTTTATATTTCAGTCAGATTGTGCAAGTTTACGTAATGATTTAATAATCAATTAGAGTTGGGGAATATATTTAAATATGTATTGGGCTCATTTCGACTTTAAACCTTGATGGTGTATTTTCAGTTATTAATTTCGATATTGGTCATTCATTGAGCATTACAGATTAAAATGTTTTAAATTTTGGTTCCTACTTTAGTAGAGCCCTTTTATAAAGGGTGAAAGTGCTGAAGCCTATGGGGCATTGTAGGATACTTATGATGGAGTCAACTCTACTATAGAGAATGAGTTGGTAGTTTAAAGGTTTAAAGGGTGCTCATGAATGGCAGAGGTAAGGGACAGTGACATTGCCCTAGCAAGCAGGACAATCACCATATATACACATGATCAGTGCCCAAGGCCCCTATCCATCTAAGCTAGGACAAAGGAGGGCTAAGCAGTGGCTGCTGATGACTGAGCAGATAGACCTATAGGCTTACTCAAACCCCGTATCCTTACCTCACAAGGATGGTGAGGTTGCAGCGACCAAAGAAACTATCGAGTTTGAGCGGGACTCGAACCCCAGTCTCGGTCCTATCTTAGGTGATCATATGTATATATAGTCAGTCTCTAGAACGTTGTCCTGTTTGATAGGGCAATGTCACCGCCCCTTGTCTCTGCCATTCATGAGCGGCCTTTAAACCTTTAAACTAAGACTGTCATTGATATCCACACCATAACTATAATAATCAGCGATTTTCTGGTTATAACAGATTGTCGGGGATATTCATATATGAGCTAAAACTATAATATTCATGGCATAAATACAGTTAAAAAAGTCAGTGATATTCTCGAAATCTTTTAACCTTTGCTCATAGTTAATTATCGGCTTGATATTTTTTCTTCAATATCATCCCTGGGATACTAATATACGAAGCAGCTCTGATAAAATTTGAATATTTTAATACTCTAAGGATCGTTATATGGTGCGCACTCTGGTAGATTCAGTTGAGTTTGATCATGTTTAGATTTAGGCGAGATGTGGTTTGAGGTTGCAATGCCATCTATCGATCGAAAATATGACCAGATTAGAAACAGGATTAGAGTTATATGATTTAATAATCGTTTCAACAAACATATTAAACTTTGGGCTTTGATATTACCTTCTTGAATATGAATGATTAATATTAATTAATAGTTATAACACTCATGGATATAGGTATGAGGGAACTTTGTCAGGATTACTGTCAACTGGTAATTTTGCGTTGTTTATTCGCTATTTGTCACCTGAATATTGATTTTTTCTGTTTTTGAAATTGCTAATTAAGGC
>NC_090727.1:163693046-163695546 GCF_036898095.1 Palaemon carinicauda | reverse complement strand
GTATGCAAACTGGTAGCGGGTATTTTTTTTTTTTTTTTTTTTTTTTTTTTTTTTTTTTTTTTAACGAATTTATTATTGGCTTAGGTTGGTCAGCATCCATTTTATCTTCAATTCGATCTCGTATAATAATCATATTACTCAAATTTTAACTTTATTGTAATTCCATATGTGTCTTGCCCTCTAGCCTCACGGCTTAAGTATTTTTACTTAGTCAGTATATCGAATAAACTTTAATGTTGTTAAAATGTATGATTAGAAAACGTGGTCTGAGTTGTTG
Source organism: Palaemon carinicauda (assembly GCF_036898095.1). Taxonomy (NCBI): domain Eukaryota; kingdom Metazoa; phylum Arthropoda; class Malacostraca; order Decapoda; family Palaemonidae; genus Palaemon; species Palaemon carinicauda. Next base: position 163,695,269 of record NC_090727.1, on the reverse strand, counting down.
TTCCCTCCGTATAACCCCCCCCCCCCCTCTCCCCTTGTCATCTTGCCTCGAGAAGTTCAAGTCATCCGTCGTATATATTTTTTAAATCGAAGAGTATAAGCTTGGCGTTGTGTGGGTGATATATCCATTAGAGAAGTTTCCACGCTTGAGTTTCGACGCTTTAGTAAACATGAGTCATTTAGCCAGTATTGAGTGTACCAGGTAAAATGTATTAAGCCTCTTTTGAACTTCCGCGGCCTGGGAAGAGAGTATATCGTGATGAAGGAGAACACATTCTAATGGGAAGTTTCGGGGATGGAGTTCCAAAATAGAGAATCAGGAAGGAAATAGAACCTTAAACTAGGAAATAGAACCTTAGCAAAATTTGAGTCTATATTGGTGAAGTTATTTGCGTAAGAGGAAGTAGGGAAATACAGTATACAGATATGATAAAAAGATATATTTGAGAAAAAAGTTTTTTCATTTGATTGCTTTTCCCTCTTTGACTTGGAATTTCTAGGTCGGACTCACAAGGCCAAAAAGAGACTAATAACGCATGTAAACACGAGTCCATTTACACGCCCACAAACAATAGCTGTTTCTATTCCGCACCCAGGCGTCCTCGTCCAATTGAAAGGTCAAGGAAATGTAATATTCAATGGCACTATTCCCCATCTACCTACACAGCAAAGGAATATTCTGCGCATATTAGGTAACGCCAGAAGAACATCCTTGGTTTGTTACCTTGTGTTCGGAATCCTTTCCATTCTTTTATTTATTTCTTTTTTTCTTTTTTGTTTAAATAAATGGATTGTCTGTTTCTTTTGAGACATTTTGGTTCTTCCCCAGCGCTGTTTTTTAGTTTCTTTACGCCAGAGGTGACTGAAGGGGAATGTGATGTTTTATTAAAAAGCTATTAGATTTAGTTTTCTCTATTTTCAACTCTTACTTCTAATCCTCTCTCAGGAGAATTTTCCTATTTGTATGATTGATGTGAAAGTTTATGACTCACTGGCTTGTTCTCTACTATTCCAGTGACCTACTGGTGCCATAGGCCTGTATCATTGTGGATCTATTAAAACAGAATGCCGTTTTGTTTGTTTATTTTATGATTCATCTTTATTTTAGCATTGTTATGTTTTATTAAAATGCTCTTAGATTTAATTTTATTGTTTTCCATTCTGTTATTATCTCTATGTTCTCTCAGGAACATTTTCCTTTTTGTATGATTGATGTAAAAGTTGATGACTCATGAAACAACAACGAAAACAATGAGTACAGCAGCAATGGCGATGCTGATCAGGGTTTAAACTTTTAAGCTAATTGCCTTAGTTTGAGGTAATTTGTATGGTTTCAAAGTAATTTTTTTAAAGCTAATGATATTTTAAGATAATTTCGGTATTGCTAGCTTCAAATTTAAGGAAATTTGAAAAGTTCTAAGGTAATCCAAGATAAAATGCTGCAGCATGTGGCTCTTAGCTCAAGTTTGAACCCTGATGCTGATAATTAACTTAGTGCTTAAAAAAAAAATGTGGAAATGTTGAAGGGCATCCTAGTGACATTTGGTTTTCGATTGATTTAAAGATTTTTTTCCAACCAATGGCTTTGTTGTTTGATTACTGGCTTCCAATGTTACTCTTGGATGAAGCGAAGTTTTTCTCAATATTAGTTTCCTATCAGATACTAATCTAGAAAATTCTGTGTTACCACCAGCTTCCTTGTTAGAAGAAACTGGGTCTCTTTTTTTTCTATATGTATTATTATTATTATTATTATTACTGTTATTACTGTTATTGTTATTATTATCATTATCTTTATTATTGTTATTGTTATTATTATTATTATTATTATTATGATTATTATTATTATTATTATTATTATTATTATTATTATTATTATTACAACTTAAGTTGGAAAAGCAAGATGCTGTAAGCCCCAATGGCTCCAACAGGGAAAAATAGCCCAGTGAGGAAAGGAAATAAATAAACGACATGAATAACAATTAATAATTAATAAAATATTTTAAAAATAGTAACAACATCAAAATATATATTACATTTATGAACTATAAAAAAGACTTATGTGTCAGCCTGTTCAGCATAAAAACATTTTATGCAAGTCTGAACTTTTAAAGTTCATTAGTTATTGAAGTCTTTTCTCTGACTGTATTTGCACTGCAATTCTATGTGATTCAATCTAATCTCAACCATTTCTTATCATGAACATAACAGGAAGTACATAATA
>NC_090727.1:163658046-163685546 GCF_036898095.1 Palaemon carinicauda | reverse complement strand
ATGATGTTCATTATTTCAGCGCGAATGTTTTTGTGTATATTTTTCAGATTATTTCAAGAACTTGACTCATATATTGAAAAGGTTACCAGCTCTATAGTCAATTCTTTTTATTGAGCCAGATATGCACCGACTAGCCGTGGTGCCATTTTAGCTCGGAAAAGTCTTCTGCTTGCTGATTGGTTGGACAAGATAATTCTAACCAATCAGATAGCAGGAAACGTTTTCCGAGCTAAAAGGGCACCGCTGCGAGTCGGTGCAAATGCGCCTCATTAAAAAAAATTGAGTATAGGTGACAACAATTCAAGAGATTTAGTGTTGCAAACTGTTATCATTACGTCAGTATCTGCTCAAAGTTAATCTTTTTGAGAAGGTCAGATCATAGTACAGTAAGCTCTACTCTTTATTTTTTTTATATATCGTGATTATGCAAAGGCAGAGACATAGGTCATAACTTTATCGCCTCGATAATTTACATTCTTTGTCGAAGTCTCTGATTGATTTTAGTTTTTAGTGGAGAGTAGGGACTGCTAAGGCTAGTTATTTATCTATTTTATGATATTGTTTTAGTTATATGAATGCTCGTTTGATTACCTCCGCCAACGAAGTTGGAAGGAGGTTAGGTTTTCGTTCCGGTTTGTATGTTTGTTTGTGAACAGCTTCCTGGCCACAATTTTAATCGTAGAGCAATGAAACTTGCAGGGATTATCTGTTATGTATAAAGCGGGAAGTTATTAAATTTCGGAAGGTCAATTTCAAGGTGACGATCAAACAAAATGTCCAATTCACTTAATTAGCCGTAAGTTTGGACATCGTCGTCACAGAGACCTCAAACTTAGTTCATATTTGAGTGTGTGAAAATCAACGACAAATAATACATTTTAAGGTAAAAGGTTGAGCAATAATTTGTTACGGCGGAGGTCTGCTCTCTATACTGAGTACTCCTCTGGTTTCATAATGTAATAATATTTCTGAAGAATTGTGTTTATGCTTGGTTTTAACAATCGCAAGCACACGTGGAGAGAGAGAGAGAGAGAGAGAGAGAGAGAGAGAGAGAGAGAGAGAGTATTACCTTCAAGACATATTCAGAAGTCGCAAACGTTACGTTAACTAAGAATACGCGAGGCTTTACTAATCTTCACATAGTTTAAAGCTCAGCGTGTTATACTATTTTGTTTAATTTGCATCTTGTTACTTGTGTATCTACGGCCTCAAGAAGATCATAGACCTCATTCGGTTTTATTTTTTTTTTTTTTTTTTTTTTTTTTTTTTTGCAGCATTTATTGAACAGAGTACAATATGAACAATGATATGGTATGTATGCAAACTGGTAGCGGGTATTTTTTTTTTTTTTTTTATGAATTTATTATTGGCTTAGGTTGGTCAGCATCCATTTTATCTTCAATTCGATCTCGTATAATAATCATATTACTCAAATTTTAACTTTATTGTAATTCCATATGTGTCTTGCCCTCTAGCCTCACGGCTTAAGTATTTTTACTTAGTCAGTATATCGAATAAACTTTAATGTTGTTAAAATGTATGATTAGAAAACGTGGTCTGAGTTGTTATTCCCTCCGTGTAACCCCCCCCCCCCCCTCTCCCCTTGTCATCTTGCCTCGAGAAGTTCAAGTCATCCGTCGTATATATTTTTTAAATCGAAGAGTATAAGCTTGGCGTTGTGTGGGTGATATATCCATTAGAGAAGTTTCCACACTTGAGTTTCGACGCTTTAGTAAACATGAGTCATTTAGCCAATATTGAGTCTACCAGGTAAAATGTATTAAGCCTCTTTTGAACTTCCGCGGCCTGGGAAGAGTCTATATCGTGATGAAGGAGAACACATTCTAATGGGAAGTTTCGGGGATGGAGTTCCAAAATAGAGAATCAGGAAGGAAATAGAACCTTAAACTAGGAAATAGAACCTTAGCAAAATTGGAGTCTATATTGGTGAAGTTATATGTGTAAGAGGAAGTAGGGAAATACAGTATACAGATATGATAAAAAGATATATTTGAGAAAAATCATACAAAATCACTGATGAAGGAACTAACAGCAAACTAACCAGTTATTGATCAAGGCGTGTGTGAAGACCGAAAAGTTCTACAGAGCTGAACAGTCTTATTCTACTCGGAGAAATGCTCCTTTATCCAGGTCCTGATATATAATGAAATCGAATATCTAGTTACCGGTCACTGGTTTTCCTTTTGAAAGTCTTTCTGAAAATGCACTCACAACTGTTTTGAATTATTTTGATTTACTAATAAATAAGCAAAGGAGCTAACTATTGGCTTAGCATCTTTTGCGGAGTTGACTAAATGAAGAGATATATGTGATCGTTATTGTAAATTATAATAAATATGTAAAAAAAAAAAAAAAAAGCAATAACGGACTGCCAAAAATAATGTATTTGTTACACTATAACGAACCCTCGAATGCTGCAAAGTTGAAAAATTATTCTATATATTTGTCAATAGTATATATATTACTTCCGAAAGATCAAGTAATAATCATCGTACGTCTTTCTTCATTCAAAACTAATTTTAGCAGACATTCCTTTTCTTTCATATTTCTGAAATGATTTTTTTTTTTTGTGTGTGTATCGTCTTCCATTTGTTCTTTTTTTTTATATAAATATTACAATTATTAATCATGTACGCAATGGGCTATTCATATGTGCCGAAGATTAAACTTATCTTGAACTGTGAGTTTGAATCTTGGCATTTCGAGATAATGTTGTCCGTCTTATACGAAGACCGACATCATAATTATTTCAATTGTGATATGATCTTTACAAACTTCTCCAGGGTTAATTGCTAAGGTGCTTGCCCTTCGCTTGAAGAGTTCTATGTTCCACTGGAATCTAAATTATTTTTATTGTGCACAATTTCCATCTGCTTCATTCATGAAAAGATATTAGGTCGGGAACAGTAGAACTTACAGTTTCCAACTTCTACAATGTCCTTTGTGTTACTCAATAGTTTCCAACATATTCAATGGTTTTTGTGTGGTACTTAATACTTTTCGATACATTCAATAATTTTTGCAGCCATGTGGTAGAGGTGTAAGAATACTACCACCGTACGTCCTGCATGTCTTGGAAAGCGACTTAAAGGGCAGCTGCTACTTTGCAGTTATGTTTTTGAACAAAAGGCCAGGCTCACAGCCAACAACTGTGGTTGATGACTGCAAGGGCACGCGATCGTAAAAACCCTTTGCCAAATTATTACCATAACTTAATGCTATTAGAAATAGCATCAGGCAACCGACCCCGTAATGTAGGGATAACGGTGAGAAAGAAAATGATGTTCAAATTACTTTTGTGTGCTACTGAATAGTTTAAAACATATTTAATGGCCTTTGTGTACTCAGTAGTGCTTTTGTCTTTCAATCCTGATGTGAGACATACATTTATTTATATTACACACATAATTGTGTGTTGATTTCCATAAGCCTTATTATTGTACCTTTTCTGCATTAATGCCAATCTTTTAATTACTCCTGGCGTTTTATACAAAAGGAAACGAAGAGCCTGTACCATGGGGATTTAAATGGTACAACAAGTACCAGAGTTTTTTCGAAGGATATTAGTGAACTCAGCAAGATTCAAACTAACCTAACCAAGTAACTAGTATTGGATATAAGTTTATTTCAACCTTGTAATATTTCAATGGAAATCTTGTTCCGAGAACCGAGGTATCTTGACTTTCTTGTCGCCTTCATTTATGGCACTGACACTCAGAACTTGGTGACTTGCATGCTTTTATTGTTGTTTGCGTGTACAATTGATATAATAAATAATTTTTTTCGTATTGGATTTTTTTCATCATCTGTGCCGATTACTGAATGAATAGCCTGTATTAAGCGAATGAATCGCAAAATCCTCACAAATGTTTCTTTGTATTAACGAAATTGAAATGTCGACCGTAAATCTTTTGCAAAATGTTTCACTTTGCTTACACCTTGTTTACACCTTACTCAAAGCATGCTGTTTCATAGCAATATGAATATAACATACCTAGAGAGAGAGAGAGAGAGAGAGAGAGAGAGAGAGAGAGAGAGAGAGAGAGTGTGTGTGTGTCTGTCAGGGTAACTGATTGTTAAGCGCTTTAGGAAGGATGTGCTACGTTAATTTGTAGTTATGTTACGTGAGGTACACATGACATTTTGTATTCCCTATCACAACGGAACACTGTAAATAGATTTAATTGGGCACAGGATGACAAAGTACTCCTTGAAGATTTTACTAAAGAAATTTCCTAAAATTATATCCATTTTATCGAACGTATTTTTTTTTTAAATTGATTCATCTTTTTCATTTAATTGTAAGTCTGAAAATATCAATGAGAATATCAGCTCCATTGCTGTTTTAAATTTCATTGCTTGAGAGTTTACCAATCACGTGAAAAAATTCATTCTCTCTCTCTCTCTCTCTCTCTCTCTCTCTCTCTCTCTCTCTCTCTCTCATATATATATATATATATATATACATACCCACACACACACACACACACATATATATATATATATATATAATATATATATATATATGTGTGTGTATATATATAAATAAATATATATATATATATATATATATATGTATAGATATATTGTGTATGTACTTATTATGTATATAATACGTGCTTGTGTGTTACTAACCATCGAAGATAAATAGAATTTTTATATACAGTTCTCTAATTTTACAGCATTCTTTTTTTCTATAATATCATGCGGCATGATTATAGAGATTGATAAAAGTAGTCAATATATTTGAAGTTCCATTTGTCTCGGTCGTATAGGTCTTCCATGGTTACAACAATGAATGTTGTGAAACATGGGGAAGTAGCTACGACCTACGCAACGCAGTATTGGAAACCAAGTTCAAGTCACGTGTCGTCTAAAACGCGTTGGTTTTTGTTGCAGTATATAATAAACATTTATTTTTCTAATCTCGGTCAACACTACTTTTTATTTATTTATTGCTCATAGATCCAGTTATATTTAATTAATTTATTACTGTTTTCCCGTGATAGCTATTGTAAGCTGCTCATTTGATGAAGTATTCATATAAAAAAAGGGTTTATGTTTTCATCTTATGATTGAGTTAGAAAAAAATATATAACTTTTTGCCTGGTTTTCTGAAAGTTAGTGATTTCAATTCATGAAATATTATTGGAGCATGTATTATATATTAAAGTTATATTGAATTTTTGTTACTAATATATAATCCAGTTGGCACACAATCATTTAGATGAAAAAATGATCTAAATGACAACAATATTTACGGTGGAAACTTAGTATGTGAGAATGCATGCCAATAAGCTTAATAACTCTACGGTCAATGCAATCCACATTTACCTTAGTCCTGATAGCTTCCCGTCATGTATTATTATTATGTATTATTCATGGATGCATTTTTTGTAAATTTATGGCGAAAACCATGAAATTTATGGTTAGTTATCGTAACAACAAAATTAAATTGGATGGTAATGCATGAAATCAGGGTAATAATTCTACGGTAATTTCAATTAACATTTTACTTATCCCTCAATCTTTACAATTTGAACAGTAGTGAAAATAAGAAAAAATAAACTCATAACTAGGATATGGTTTTTAAAACATTTATTTTCAATAGGAACGTTAAATAGAATATGAATAAGATATAAAGTGGAGGCTGCTGTAATATTTATGGTTACAAACATTTTAGATTTAAATTATCATTGTTATTTACAGTATATCAGTTATAAGTATTATCGTTACTGTTATCGTTACTTATCGGGTACAACCCTAGTTGAAAAAAACAGGATAATATAAGCCCAGTGGCTCTAACAGGAAAAATAGCTCAGTGAGGAAAGAAAAAAAGGTAAAATGAAATATTTCAAGAGCAGTAACAACATTGAAATAAATATTATCTATATACGCTATAAAAACTTTAATATGAGGAACAGAAATAAGATAGAATAGCGTGACCGAGTGTACCTTCAAGCAAGAGAACTCTAACCAAAGACAGTGGAAGACCGTGATTCAAAGGATATGGCACTACCCAAGACTAGAGAACAATGGTTTGATTTTGGAGTGTCCTCCTCCTGGAAGAGGTGCTTACCATAGCTAGAGAATCCCTGCTACCCTTCTTATGTATTTTTAAACACATCCTTTATGGAAAGAAGGCATTTCTACAAAAAGAAAGGGTCCAGATCCAGAGGTAAGTTCTGCAAGAATCCATGATATATCCTGGTGATCTGAGTACTTATAAATAACGCTATTATCTCCCTTCGTATATTAATAACTTGGCACAATCACCATTTCTCCTGAAATGTAAATGAATGGGAATAGTATCTTCCCCCCTCCTTTCATGTGTAAAGGGGAGGAGCTACAATCAATTTAAATTTTTTTTTTTTTTTTTTATACATTCTCGCCTTTTTCTGTTTTTTCTGCACACCACTGAACTGTGATGCATAATGATGTTGATATTTAATTTTTTTTTCAACTTTCTGATAATCAATTATATATCCATCTGCCATAAATCTTACATTTCGGATATATTATGTATATATATATATATATATATATATATATATTATATATATATATATATATATATATATGTTTGTGTGTGTGAGTGTGAGAGTTTCATTAGCATAAATCATTTGTACCATACGATTTTATGAAGGAAAACTCCTCTTGATATTGCACAACATTAACATTCAAGCTCTATCCCTTTCGAAGTCGTGTGCTCTAGTAATATATGCTATGACGCGATGTAGCTATTAACTTTGCAAGCTTAATGGACATTGAGAGATGATATATCTTCTGTTATATTAATGCAAATATTAATTAAACTGCAACAACTTCTGTTACAATTATGTCTCTGAGTTATGTGGTGGCGTTTAGTTCAAGAAACCGTGCTTTTACTGCTCCAGTAGGATATATTTATATATATATATATATATATATATGTGTGTGTGTGTGTGTGTGTATGTGTATGTGTGTATATATGTATATATATGTGTATATATAAAATTATATATATATGTATATATATGTATATATGATTATATATATATGTATATATAAATATACATATGTATATATATGCATATATATGTATATATGTATATATATGTATATATATGCATACAAATATGTATATATGTATATATATCCTTATATATAATATATATATAATATATATATGTATATGTATATATGCATATATATGTATATATATGCATATATATATATACGTAATGTATATGTGTATATATATGTATATATAAATATGTATATATGTATATATGCATATATGCATATGTATATGTATATATGCATATATGCATATGTATATGTATATATGTATATATATGCATATATATGTATATATGCATATATATGCATATATATGTATATATGTATATATATGCATATAGATATGTATATATGTATATAGATATGTATATGTATATATATATATATATATATATATTATATTATATGTTTAGACCAAAAATTGACACGAGTGGATCGACGTGTCTGAGGCCTTTTTGATGCAGTTAACTAACAACAGCTGATATTATATATATATATATATATATATACATGTATGTATTTAAAAGGAAAGGAGTTTGTAGTATTAAAACTGGCGCTAATTTGTATTAGGAGTTAAGGCGAAGTTTTTTTTATATGGTGATTTTGTATACATACAGATTAAGAAAATTCATATGATAAAAGTCATATTTGTTTTATATGAATCTAGCAGATTAAAAAGGATAGTTTCATATGATTTACCAGTGGATCCATAGTTACTTTAAAGCAATTTTACTATTAAAAAAATTCGCTAAGTTGATAATTCGATTGGTGGAATTATATTTTTCTGATCAACTTTCATAAGTGTTAATTTAATTTAGTTTTTCATATTCACTTTCTATAATAGTTTACTTGTCTGAAATTAAAATTTATTTTTCCTCAAAATTAAGTGGATAGTCAACCAATTTCTGACTAATCCTCTCATCCCCTTTCTTAAATTAAGCGTCATTAGGTTTATGTTTTTTTATAATCATAAACTTTTATGGTTTTAATCTTAGCTTAATTAAAAACTGCATAATATTCCTCTTACGCCGCCTCATATTCGCTCGCTGTATCTGCAGCTTTCTGCTGAAGACGGACTGGTCTATTCTGGGTTTAGTGCTCATTACGATGCTGAAGGGCCTTCAGGAACTTGTGTGACCTCTACCCAGCCCTCTTATCACCACTAAACTCCCCTCCCCTTCACCACCCCCAGACACTCACCCTTTCTCCCCATTCAAGTTCTCCATGGTAGTCTTTCTCTATCTCAACTCCATCCTGCCCTTTTTTTCTCTCGAAAAACTCATTAAACTTCTCTGAGAATTAAGTCGTGGTGATCAGCAGAGGGTGATATGGGAGAAAAACAGTTATCTTGGTTACCATGGTAACGAAATCAGGATTTTGGTTGAATTTAGTTTATGTTGGGTTATTGTCTGTTCAGTAAATAGTTCATGTGCCTGGGTATTGTTCCTGCAAAGAGCTCTTCTATGTCAAGAAGTGTTCTGACGTCATTCGATCTTATAAATAGACACTGAATAATGAATCTGTGTGAACCTTATTATATGGCAGACTATATTAAACTGGTCTATTGATATGTTATTATTTTTTCCCAAGTAAATGTCCATGTTTTGTTGACAAATTATACAGTTTTCACTTAACCTTTGATTAGATTTTAGCCTAATAATATTTTAGAAAGTAATAGTGTATTGTTATTGACTCAACAGCAGCAAGGAACGTGTTTTAACTAATTAAATAATTATTACTTTGCGTTTTTAATAAGATGCGCAGAAGTTACACACCTAAAGGAGGGAATGTTATATGAAAGACAATATTTTCTTCATATTTGGAATATTATAGTCAATGAAATATCTGCTAAGCAATATAGTAACATCCGACCTGTAATGTGAAATTGGAAAGAGGCAGTTTATCAGGGCTATTCACGGGAACGAAAGCACAGAGAACAAAAATTCCTCTCTCTCTCTCTCTCTCTCTCATCTCTCTCTCTCTCTCTCTATCGTCACCAAACACATATATACGCATAATTTCTTTTTGAATGAGGTTATTAACTTCATTCCATTATCTTGTCAAATAACGGACAGGGCAGTTGACTCCTTACTGCGTCCATACTTCATTGCCTGGGAAATAGAAACTCAAAAGATTTTTAACTGAGTGTTGCCACCAACCCCACACAAACACACTAACACACACACACATCACACATATATATATCTATACATATATATATATATATATATATATATTTGTGTGTGTGTGTATATATGTGTGTATATATATATATATATATATATATATACCGGTATATATGTGTGTGTGTGTGTGTGTTAGTGTGTTTGTGTTGGGTTGGTTGCAATTGGAACCCGTTTCTAGGCCTCAGACGTGTTAAACCACGTCTTGGGTTTGGCTGGGTTTTTATTACAACGTTGCCTATTGCAGATTAGTGATGATGGGGAGATTTTTTATCTGATCGCTCACAGCAAACCAACCTAGTATGGGTGGCCCTGACTAGCACAGCTTTGCTGATCATGGTGATTCGTAAACCCTTTCAAGTTAAGGTATCCTCACTGAATGGGATGTGTGTATATATTCATTATATATATATACAGTATATATATTATATATGAATATTATATATATATATACACACACACACACACATATATATAATATATATATATAATATATTAGTATTATATACTTATATATATTATAAATACATGTGTATATATAATATATGAATTTATATATATTATATATAATATATATGTATATATATACTATATATTGTATAGTTTACTATATATTATATATAAGATTATATATATTTATATATATATATATACATATATATATATATATATATATATATATATTGTTTTTAAAGTTTTCTGTGTATTTGTTCGGATTTTAATATTGCTCTTTTCCTATGTCATTCATTTATTATTTTCAATTTGATGTATTTGTTTTAATATCTTATTTTTGGGTATATTTCATCCACTTCATTTTTTATGTATTTCGATATATATCCTATATTTCATGCCTGTTTAACTGAATTTCATTGACTTGAGTTAATTATGTCTATTGATTTGTTTTATGTTAATATATTTAGCTCCGATGATGGGAAATGTTGTTTCCGAAAGCTTAGCAATTAAACTGTCCAAATGGTGAAGTATCTACTTTCCTTCGCCTTTCTACTATATATATATATATATATATATATAAATATATATATATATACAAATAAAATGTATATATATATATATATATATACACTCACACACACACACACACATATATATATATATATATACTGTATATATATACATGTATATATACTGTGTATATATATATATATATATATATTATATATATATACTGTATATATATACATGTATATATACTGTGTGTATGTATATATATATATATATATATATATAATCAAGGCATCGACAATGCTTAGGAAATCTGAAATTGTTATGCTTTAGGCATGGAGATTTAAGGAGATAGGACAATGTATCGCCAACACGTAGCTTAGTAGCAATATTTATGCTCCCATTAGCATAGATAACAATGTTGCGGTCCCTCACCTGTCACATTTATGAAGATTTAATATTGAATGAATCACAGTAAATCCTTACGGTTGACACACACGCATTCTCTCTCTCTCTCTCTCTCTCTCTCTCTCTCTCTCTCTCTCTCTCCTTATCAAATTATTAACATTATATACGAAATTATTAAGATTACATACGAATTCACCATAATTTTATTTTTATTATTTTCCCTGAGGAACTTTCATCTCTCTCTCTCTCTCTCTCTCTCTCTCTCTCTCTCTCTCTCTCTCCTTATCTAATTACTAACACTACGAATTCACCATATTCTTATTTTTATTATTTTCCCTGAGGAACTTTCATCTCTCTCTCTCTCTCTCTCTCTCTCTCTCTCTCTCTCTCTCCCCCCTAATTACTAACTTTATATGTAGACCTGTACTATATACGAATTCACTATTTGTAATTTTTGCTATTTCCCTTCAGGAGCTCGCTCTCTCTCTCTCTCTCTCTCTCTCTCTCTCTCTCTCTCTCTCCTAATTACTAACTTCATATGTAGACCTGTTTTATATACGAATTCACCATTTTTAATCTGCGGTTTCTCATCAGGAACTCTCTCTCTCTCTCTCTCTCTCTCTCTCTCTCTCTCTCTCCTCCTAATTACTAACTGTATATGAAGACCTGTTTTATATACGAATTCACCATTTTTAATATTTGTGACTTCCCTTCAGGAACTCTCTCTCGCTCGCTCTCTCTCTCTCTCTCTCTTTCTCTCTCTCTCTCTCTCTCTCTCTCTCTCTCTCTCTCTCTCTCTCGTACATGGGTAGAGCCTACCACGACGGGAAATTGCCATTTTCAATTGGATTACGGCTGGATGGTATCAAGTTATCCACCTCTCTGCCTTCCGGTACAAAGGATATTGGCAGACGCTCGTCTTTTGTGGAGAAAGACGAGAAAAAAATGAATAAAAGACATTTGTTTTTTCCTCTTCCCGATTTATTTTATTGTATTTCAGTTCGAGATTTTATCAACATCAAGGTTGAAGAGGGATGGGATTGAATGAGCCTGACTTGGAGGTGTTAATGTAAATTTGAGAATGCGTATGGGTGGAATGTTGAAGATTTGATCATGCTAATTTGACAACCCTTGTCGAATACGGATATTGATGAGGCCAAACCTGAAGGCTGTCTTTCAACATTTCAGTTTTCCTTTATTAAAGTTATTTTTCAAAAATGTCGGACCTATAAAACACTCTGTCACGTAGTTATTGAAATACTTTCTTCAATTGTCATAGGTTTGGAAATAAATACACTTTAAGTCAAATAAATACACTCAAGTCAAATACCTCCTAATAATTAGTAGTAGTTTTCACAACCTAAACGGTCTCATTGACACGTGTTAGTGTTTGTAGGTATATAAGAGGCTAGGACGAGGGAATAGGTTAATTGATATGGAAATGAAAAGTTGAGTTGAGGAAGACGATTTGTTTTGTTTTTAGTGGTATGATAAAAGGGAATAGCAGCTTCTGGAATAAAGTATGATGAATAAGGTAGTCGGTAATTACATGAATGGGAAAAAATGACAGCGGCCAAAAATAGAGGATATGAAATTAATAGGTTCTTTAGGGTGTAATGGAAAAGGATTTTATAGGGATATAAATGAAGAGCGAAATGTTAATGAACAAATAGATCTAAAGCCTTGTCCACACGATCGAGCATGCCCGACGGGCAAAGAGAGTGATACCAATCCACAATAGTTAGTGAAAATGAGGGTTGATGACGTCAGAAGCGGGAAAACTAAACGCAGGGGATCTGGCAACCACTGTATGATCCCAGATCCCTGTCTGTGGTTTTCCCGCTTCTGACGTCATCAACCCTCATTTTTCACTAACTATTGTGGTCTGGTATCACTGTTTGCCCGTCGGGCATGCTCGATCGTGTGGACAGGGCTTTAGAAATACAAATGTACTAATGCTGCGTAACATGGGACACCAATACCTGGTCAGTGGATAAACCTGCATTAGACGTTACTGGTGCAAACTGGAAATGATTAATGTAAGGCTAGAGATGTTTGTTGAAAGACTGTTTAGGATGTAAGGAAGGCAATAATTAGATTAATGAAAGAAAAGACCAGATGTTGATAAGGTGACGAGTGAAATTTTGAGTAGGATGGTGATAAATATGGTTGGATACCTGATCATAGCTTTGTAAGGTTTGTTTCTAATGAAGAAAATGTTCCAAAGTAACTGGAGAGAGGAATAGTTGTTAGTATGAGAGGAATGGTTGTTTCCTTGTGTAAATGTATGGATGAAAAACTGAATATATTAGAGTGGTGTAATTTTTTTTCATCATACCAGGAAAGTAGTATTTTGATTTACGAAATTAAGGTAGGCTATTAAAGGTCAGTTTTAATTTAGACTCGGGATTGTCTGGATGATGTGGTTTGTTACGAAACATTTAGTATAAGAATTTTGGGAGGGGGGGGAGTAAAAAAAGGTCAGTATGTAACATGAAAAAACTTTGAAAAAAGCTTTTATTTCAATCTATAGAGAGGGGTGCTGTGCTTTTATATCATACAAATTATAGTTTATGAAGAAATTACAACGTGATCAAATATTACAGGCAGGAGAATAATTGATTTAATTCAAAAGTTTGTCTTGGACAATCATATATTATGTCTTAATGTTTGTGAATGTCTAGTTCTAACGTTGGTCTTGGACAACTCATATGATAAATCTCTATGGTTGTGTATGAAAAAATGATTTGTAATTATCAGTCATCATAACATCAGTGATCATTGAGGCCGATTTAAGTATGCTTGCTAAACAATTGGAAACTTGAGATGAAAAAAAAACTAAAATATAACCAAATGAATGTGGTAACAAATAAACAAATGAATATGGTATCAAAGAAATTATTGAAATTTGCTATATTCAAAACTTGAAAATGCTACTTCTTCTTTGTCTACATCTTTTCCCACTTCTGTTGGGGTCGATGTTTCTGGTCAGCTTTCGCCATCTACCTCTGTCCCACACCTCAAGTTGAGGCAAGCTAGCCTCAACTTGGTGCCGGTCCCAAGCCCGGGTAAATGGGGAGGGTTGGCGGCAGGAAAGGCATCCGGCCATGAAAAAAAAAAAAAATAGCCAAAACCACTATGGTCAATGAGTATAATCAGAATGAAATTGAAAATGCTACTGATTTTATAAAAAACGTCCCCTCCGAGAATCTTGGTGGGGATTTGCCTGCCCTCTTCACCACGAGTTTCAAGGTGGAATCGTTGCTTGATACCCACAAAATGGGACATTCAACAAGTAAAGGCCTAACTAGAGGAACCAAGCAATCATCACAAAATGGCTGACACGGGCCAGTCATCAGGTAGTAGGTTGGGCAGGGCTCCAGTAACCCGATAAGATACTACTGCTGGAGAGGGGTAAGGGGGTCTGTTGACTGGCCAGACAGTACTACATTGGATCCTTCTCTCTGGTTACGTTCATTTTACCTTTTGACTACACATACTCCGAGTAGTCTGGCATATTCTTTACAGATTCTCCTCTGTCCTCATACAGCTGACAACACTGAGATTACCAAACGATTCTTCTTCACCCAAGGGGTTAACTACTGCACTGTAATTGTTCAATGGCTACTTTCCTCTTGGTAAGGGTAGAAGCGACTCTAGTTATAGTAACCAGCTCTTCTAGGAGAAGGAAACTCCAAAATCAAACCATTGTTCACTAGTCTTGGGTAGGGCCATAGCCTTTGTACCATGGTCTTCTGCTGTCCTGGCTTAGAGTTATCATGCTTAAGGGTACACTCTGCCACACTATTCTATCTAATTTCTCTTCCTCTTGTTTTGTTAGTTTTTATAGTTTATATAAGAAATATTTATTTTAATGTTGTTACTGTTCTTAAAATATTTTATTTTGCTTTGTTTCCTTTTTCTCACTGGGCTTATAGCATCCTGATTTTCCAACTAGGGATGTAGCTTAGCAAATAATGATAACAACAACAGCAACAACAACAACATCAACAACAACAAGAACCCGTGAGTCAAACGTGTGTGGTCAATTCTAAGGCGACAGAGGGTGGTTTCTCACCTTCTTGGCATATTACCTTACATTCTTTATGTAAGAGGGACATGAATAGTCAGGTGAAGGACAGGGGATATAGAGGCAAGAAGATGGTGGTAGGGAAATGATTTATGAATGAGATATGAAATTATTAATTAACATTTTACTGTAGTTATTTGTGTCATTAACGTAAAAGTTTACCTGCTGGTAAAAGATATGTAAGAAGAGATTTTTATGAGTTAATGAAAGCAACAGTAATGTAATGAAGGTAAATGGAGAAGAAAAGTATTGCTTGTGGAAGAAATGAAAGTTGTTGAGTGGTATACGACTCTGGGAGTATCCGTATCAACTAATAGTGGGATGAGAGAGGAGGCAGGTCAGTTAAGCAAAGCAAGGAGGTAACATGATGTAGGCTAAAGATTGTAAAGAGCCTTGACTTGTCTGTAGGTGCCAAGTCTGGAACATATGCAGAGATCGTTGAACCAACTGTCTATTAGGGAAGTAATATTCTGGTGTCAAGTGCAAAGAAAAAGTTTTGAGATCAACTCTTTTCATGATATATGTAATGCTACAAAAATTGCTATGGAGCGGTGGGAAGGGTATAGTGTATTATTAGTTGGTTTGGTAATGGGGAACGAATGAGTGAAAATAGGGTATTGAATTTGGTGTTAAATGTAGACGTGTAAGGAGGCAGGGGAAGAGGACGGTCTAGAATTGCCTGGTTGGAAGTATATGTATTTTAAAGAAAAAGCCTTGCTAGGGAGAAGTTGAAAAGTGTAAAGTGCGTGCAAGTAAGAAGGGTGGTGGCGAAAGGGACATGTAATGTGTGTAGGATGTCATGGCATTTTAATGGTGAGCTTTCTAATGGACACGTCATTGCCTAGCGACCTGCCAGACTGGGGATCGGGTCCTGTTCGAGCTCGTTAGTTTCTTGTAGTGTGGTGCAACCAAGCTATTCTTGTGAGTTAAGGATGGGGCGGGGGTTCTGGATTTGATGAGCCTACAGGTCTACCTGCTGAGCCAGCAGTGGCCAATGTCAGTTCCTCCCTGGTATTAGCCTGGGTGGAGAGGTTCTTCGGCTCGGATCACATGTATAGATGGTCAGTTCCATGACATTATCCTTGCTATGGCATTATGACTGTCCCTTGTCTGTACCATTCATGATCGGTGCTTTAAACAACAACATTTAGTGTAAGTTTTACATCCCAGGGATTCTTCTGGGACAACCGATATAGGGTGTTTTTTGTTAAAAGGTAGTAAGAAGTTTTTTAATGAGCGTGTATGTATGCATGTGTACATGCAAGCCGGTACGTGTTTCATTTTAAAATTTATATTTGTATATATTTTTTAATCTTTCTTACACACACTGTTATCAACTTTGAATCTCTATATATTGATTTCAAGATAAAATATAGTAAAGAATTATCATTCGCATCATGTACAGTTCATTTCTCGGTAACCTTGATGAGGACTGAGTCATCGCCCTTGACATTTTGAGAACAAACTTGAAAAGAACAACTTACAGATAAGAATTTATTTATATAACTTGGCATTTACTACTCGACCTAACAGGCTTTTGTAACAGTGTCCTTTAAATGGTATTGATTTGGGATTATTATTTTTTCATCTTCTACGTGGATTTTGTTTCATCTTTTCTTTCGAAGAGTTTAACTCATTGTTTCGTAATGATTAGTTTTCTATTCGATAAATGGTGCTATTTATACATCCGCCAACGAAGTTGAAAGGAGGTTATGTTTTCGCCTCAGTTTTGCCAGTCTATTTGTTTGTGAGCAGCTTCCTGGCCACTATGTTACTCATAGAATAGTGAAACTTTCAGGGATTATATTGTTATGTAGAGACGTGGTAGCGATTTCATTTCGAAAGTCCTAGGTCAAAGGTCAAGAGGTTATGTTTTCACCCCTGTTTGTTTGTTTTTGAACAGCTTCCTGGCCAACATTTTACTCTTGGAGTAGTGAAACATTCAAGGATTAAATTATGTTGAGACGCGGAAGTGATTCTGTTTTAAAAGTCCTAGGTCAAAGGTCAAGAGGTTATGTTCTAGCCCCTGTTTGTTTGTTTGTGAACAGCTTCCTGGCCATCATTTTACTCTTGGAGTAGTAAAACATTCAGGGATTAATTGTTATGTTGAGACGTGGAAGTGATTCAATTTTTAAAATCCTAGGTCAAAGGTCAAGAGGTTATGTTGTTGCCCCTGTTTATTTGTTTGTAAACACTTTCCTGACTAAAATTTTACCCATAAAGCAATGAAACTTTCAGGGATTGATTGTTATATTGAGACATGGAGGTGATTCAATTTTTCATGCCCCTATTTGTTTGTTTGTGAACACCTTTCGGGCTACAATGTTACTCATAGAGCAGTGAAACTTTCAGGGATTGATCTTTATGTTGAGACAGAAGTGATTCAATTTTGAAAGTCCTAGGTCAAAGGTCAAGGTCAAGGACGGCTGATAAGTGGCCGTTGCGGATATCTGCTCTCAGAGTGGTTTTCTAGTTTTAAATGGGTAATTTCCCTTTGGCGCCACATTTTATTGTAACAAGTTTGGTTGGCTGTATTGACACCATCTCTTGCAATGCTTCTGAGGGGAATTTCCCGTTATCTCTTTGTATTATACCGCACGTGTTTCACACTCACTCATACACTGTGATGCTATTGCTATTTTTTTATCTCTTGCTCTCTTGCCATCGCATGTTTCATATTGTTTGGATTTTTGTGACATTGTTGCTCTCAACTGTTTGTGTATAAGCTCGTTATCTGTTGAATAAACCTCACTTGCATTCACCTCGCCTCTCTGTTAATACCTAACAGCTACGTTACCACAGTATGATGATTCACCGGAATTATTAGTTTGATTAATTTCACACGCTATTGAATATAGTCAATAATTTCTAGAATTCATTAAATTTATAAAAATATAAAGTTTTCAATTTTTGATTATGCAAAAAATTTCCCGATGGACAAACTCTAACATCTAGAATGACCATAATTCGACTCACGCTATTTTTATCGGAAAGAATTGATGATTGATTGCCGTTATAAAATCCTCTATAGTTTATTTTTCTTCGATTAATTTACCCCTTCATCTACGTTCTTCTAAATTTACTCTTTCATCTACGTTCTTCTAAATTTACCCCTTCATCTACGTTATTCTAAATTTTCCCCTTCATCTACGTTATTCTAACCTCACAATCTCAGATATAACAATTCTCTCGATAAGGAAAAGCGGGGATGGTTTTATCATGCTTCTTTATCAATTTGCAAGACATTTATTTAATGTTGGAGTTTACTCTGTAATATATTGTATCGAAATTTATTTTGACAATTTATTACTATTTTATTTTTTCTAAGTAGTGAACCTCGAGTCAGTCTGGATTAAGGTTTTTTTAGCAATGTTAGATGAAATCTAACAAATTAAGTTCCACTTGAGATATTTGTATCATAGGAAAGTTGAGAGATATTGTTATGATATGAATATTTGTATTATAATTGATAAAGGAATTATCATTATTGATCGCATTAATTTTACCTGAGGTTTTAGACGTTGTTGTGACATAAGTTATTGTTATCATTATTATTATTATCATTATTATTATTTTATCGTGTCAACAACTTTTTTTTTTTATATTATACCGAGTGTCTCATTAGATTAGTAAATATCAGTATACCAATGCCAACATACAAAGAGCCCTTCATATCATTTGAAAACATTTTCTCCCCAAAAGTAATTTTACTTCTGGTCGTTAAGTTGAGGGAAGAAAAAACTACAAGGAGTGAACAACGAAAAGGAAGTCTTAACGGTTACGTGACTTCAAATGGAAGTTTCTTTAATTTTTATGTTCCCAGTCTTGACAAGAACAAAGAAAAGGGAAAATAGGAGTTTCCTAGAATTACCATTTTGTTTTATACACATACACAAGAACGGGTACATGTATGTATACATATAAGTACACTTATAAGTACACATACACATTTTTTTCTAGCTCCATTAAGAAACGTTGGGCTTTGTTAGTAATTGTCGCATTCATGATTCTAAATCATAAGTATAACCATACACAAACACACACACACATAGATTGCCCGGGCCTTAGACTAGAAGTCATAGCCTGTGTGCATTATATAACCACATAATCTACGACTTCCCATTCCTACAAAAGACTCACTAATAGCGCATCGAATTTCCCCATACGTAGTGCACCACCCACCTCTATTTTTATACACCGTCTTGCTTCCCTGAAATTTTGACCCTTTCATTCTAATATATCACCAATTAATCATTTTCTCTCTCTCTCTCTCTCTCTCTCTCTCTCTCTCTCTCTCTCTCTCTCTCTCTCTCTCTCTCTGCAATACTGGGTGACTATACTTGAAGAGCGTAGAGTCCAGTCTTGCAACGGTATGTTTTGATAACTTCAGTTTTTAAATATATATATATATATATATATATATATATATATATATGTGTGTGTATGTATATGTATATATGTATGTATGCATACATACATACATACATACATACATACATATATATATATATATATATATATAGATACACACACACATATATATATATATATATATATATATATATATATATATATATATATATATATACATATACATATACACGTACACTCGTACATGCATATATGTGTGTGTATGTTTGTATAAAACTACATTCATAGAAATAAATCGCGTAGCAATCTAATTATGAAATCATATTCCAAAAAGCATGTAATCTCTCTAATGATATATCAAAACATACAGAGTGTGAAGGAAGGTCCATGGACCACCCGGCGAACCGAACCGTCTCAACTCACAGGGGTCCTTATCGGAGTCCTTATCGGTCTTTCCTCTTTGCCTCTCCTTATGCATATCAGGGTATTCCGATCCACAGTTACTCATCCGTCGCGTCTGATAAGCAAGTGGGGACTGGAAGCGCGTGCTTTTGACACAATCTCGCTCAAAAGTCTCTCCTCTGCCTTATCGGGAGTTTTTGGGTCAAGTAAGTTTGTCTTTGGGCTGGGTTTCTTAATCAGAGGGTCTGTATTAAATATACTCCCTATGTATTGAATGCTGGCTTTCTCGGATGGAGATTTTGTGTTTTTTTTCTTTTTTTTTTATAGTTGTTATTATCGTCTGTTATACAAAAGAAAGCGATGGTATCCTTGGTTGCATTTTCCTCAGTCTTTCTTATTATTTTGCATGTGTGCAAGAACAAGATCTGAACAAATATCAAGCTAGAAATTCTTGATGTGTGTGTGTATATATATATATATAGATATATATATATATATATATATATATATATATATATATATAGATAGATAGAATATATATATTAGATACATAGATATGAAGTATTTATGTTTATTGATATCTATCTATATCTTTCTATCTATCTCTATATATAGATATATATATATATATATATTTACTGTATATATATATATATATATATATAGATAGATAGATATATATATAGATATGAAGTATTTATGTTTATTGATATCTATCTATATTTATCTATCTCTATACATAAATATATATATATATATATATATATATATATATATATATATATATATATATATATATATATATATAGATATGTATAGCGCTTAGAATTAGTCTGAATTGTAGGTTTTAATATAAAAATTCATCTTGGGTATTGTATATTAGACTTTGGCTTCATATAACATTAATCAAGTTTAAGACCAAGAAATACTGCCATAAGACTGAAATAGATAAACAGCATCAGCAAATAAGTATTTTTAAAAATAATAGATTCAAATAAAAAAAAACTGATTTAAATAAAGAAATGTATTTTTTTTTACTTTTAGAAAAAAAATCATGATTTTTATCTTTCAACCATGACATATAGAAACGGAAATGTGATATACCATATTACTTTCAAGGTGTATACTCACCCTTATCATCCTTGTTTTTCTTTTTTTTACTAAAATTTAATTGTTGGGCCTCAGTTTTCAAAGTGCCAACCATCTAGAGCAGGCGAGTTTGATGTAGATTTCTTTAATGCGCCTCATAGTAGGAAGGGAAACTCTCTCTCTCTCTCTCTCTCTCTCTCTCTCTCTCTCTCTCTCTCTCTCTCTCTCTCTCTACCATGTTACTTTCAAGGTATATATACTAACCCAAATTAGCCTTGTTTTTTTTTTTTTTTTTTACTAGAATTTCATTGATGTGCCTCAATTTACTAAGTGCCAACCATCTACAGCAGGCGATTTTGATGTAGATTTCTTTAAGACGCCTCATAGTAGGAAGGGAAACTCTCTCTCTCTCTCTCTCTCTCTCTCTCTCTCTCTCTCTCTCTCTCTCTCTCTCTCTCTCTCTCTCAGAACTATATTGCCGACGAGAACAACAAATGGTCTGTTAGGAGGGAAATTGATGAACCCCGATGAGACCCCAGCATCGGTGTCGTTAGTCAAGGCTTCGGAGACATCGGAATTTCTGTCCGAGGACTTATTCCGAAATCTCAAGACTGTTTATCTTAGGAATCTTTTTTATTATTATTTTAATACTTTCTGTATTTCAAGTCTGTTTCTTTTGGGTAGTTTTTTATTGCTGTCAGAGAACTACTCTGGAAGTCTCAAGACGGTTTATCTTAAGTATCTTTTTTATTATTATTTTAATACTTTCCGTATTTCAAGTCTGTTTCTTTTGGGTAGTTTTTTTATTGCTGTCAGAGGACTACTCTGGAAGTCTCAAGACGGTTTATCTTAAGTATCTTTTTTATTATTATTTTAATACTTTCCGTATTTCAAGTCTGTTTCTTTTGGGTAGTTTTTTATTGATGTCTGAGGACTACTCTCGAAGTCTCAAGACTCTTTATCTTAGGAATCTTTTTTATTATTATTATAATACTTTCCGTATTTCAAGTCTGTTTCTTTTGAGTAGTTTTTTATTGCTGTCAGAGGACTACTCTGGAAGTCTCAAGACGGTTTATCTTATGTATCTTTTTTATTATTATTTTAATACTTTCCGTATTTCAAGTCTGTTTCTTTTGGGTAGTTTTTTATTGCTGTCAGAGGACTACTCTGGAAGTCTCAAGACGGTTTATCTTAAGTATCTTTTTTATTATTATTTTAATACTTTCCGTATTTCAAGTCTGTTTCTTTTGGGTAGTTTTTTATTGATGTCTGAGGACTACTCTCGAAGTCTCAAGACTCTTTATCTTAGGAATCTTTTTTATTATTATTATAATACTTTCCGTATTTCAAGTCTGTTTCTTTTGAGTAGTTTTTTATTGCTGTCAGAGGACTACTCTGGAAGTCTCAAGACGGTTTATCTTATGTATCTTTTTTATTATTATTTTAATACTTTCCGTATTTCAAGTCTGTTTCTTTTGGGTAGTTTTTTATTGCTGTCAGAGGACTACTCTGGAAGTCTCAAGACGGTTTATCTTAAGTATCTTTTTTATTATTATTTTAATACTTTCCGTATTTCAAGTCTGTTTCTTTTGGGTAGTTTTTTATTGCTGTCAGAGGACTACTCTGGAAGTCTCAAGACGGTTTATCTTAAGTATCTTTTTTACTATTATTTTAATACTTTCCGTATTTCAAGTCTTTCTTTTGGGTAGTTTTTTATTGCTGTCAGAGGACTACTCTGGAAGTCTCAAGACGGTTTATCTTAAGTATCTTTTTTATTATTATTTTAATACTTTCCGTATTTCAAGTCTGTTTCTTTTGGGTAGTTTTTTATTGCTGTCAGAGGACTACTCTGGAAGTCTCAAGACGGTTTATCTTAAGTATCTTTTTTACTATTATTTTAATACTTTCCGTATTTCAAGTCTGTTTCTTTTGGGTAGTTTTTTATTGCTGTCAGAGGACTACTCTGGAAGTCTCAAGACGGTTTATCTTAAGTATCTTTTTTATTATTATTTTAATACTTCCCGTATTTCAAGTCTGTTTCTTTTGGGTAGTTTTTTATTGCTGTCAGAGGACTACTCGGGAAGTCTCAAGACGGTTTATCTTGAGTATCTTTTTTATTATTATTTTAATACTTTCCGTATTTCAAGTCTGTTTCTTTTGGGTAGTTTTTTATTGCTGTCAGAGGACTACTCTGGAAGTCTCAAGACGGTTTATCTTAAGTATCTTTTTTACTATTATTTTAATACTTTCCGTATTTCAAGTCTGTTTCTTTTGGGTAGTTTTTTATTGCTGTCAGAGGACTACTCTGGAAGTCTCAAGACGGTTTATCTTAAGTATCTTTTTTATTATTATTTTAATACTTCCCGTATTTCAAGTCTGTTTCTTTTGGGTAGTTTTTTATTGCTGTCAGAGGACTACTCTGGAAGTCTCAAGACGGTTTATCTTAAGTATCTTTTTTACTATTATTTTAATACTTTCCGTATTTCAAGTCTGTTTCTTTTGGGTAGTTTTTTATTGCTGTCAGAGGACTACTCTGGAAGTCTCAAGACGGTTTATCTTAAGTATCTTTTTTATTATTATTTTAATACTTTCCGTATTTCAAGTCTGTTTCTTTTGGGTAGTTTTTTATTGCTGTCAGAGGACTACTCTGGAAGTCTCAAGACGGTTTATCTTAAGTATCTTTTTTATTATTATTTTAATACTTCCCGTATTTCAAGTCTGTTTCTTTTGGGTAGTTTTTTATTGCTGTCAGAGGACTACTCTGGAAGTCTCAAGACGGTTTATCTTAAGTATCTTTTTTATTATTATTTTAATACTTCCCGTATTTCAAGTCTGTTTCTTTTGGGTAGTTTTTTATTGCTGTCAGAGGACTACTCGGGAAGTCTCAAGACGGTTTATCTTGAGTATCTTTTTTATTATTATTTTAATACTTTCCGTATTTCAAGTCTGTTTCTTTTGGGTAGTTTTTTATTGCTGTCAGAGGACTACTCGGGAAGTCTCAAGACGGTTTATCTTAAGTATCTTTTTTATTATTATTTTAATACTTTCCGTATTTCAAGTCTGTTTCTTTTGGGTAGTTTTTTATTGCTGTCAGAGGACTACTCTGGAAGTCTCAAGACGGTTTATCTTGAGTATCTTTTTTATTATTATTTTAATACTTTCCGTATTTCAAGTCTGTTTCTTTTGGGTAGTTTTTTATTGCTGTCAGAGGACTACTCTGGAAGTCTCAAGACGGTTTATCTTAAGTATCTTTTTTACTATTATTTTAATACTTTCCGTATTTCAAGTCTGTTTCTTTTGGGTAGTTTTTTATTGCTGTCAGAGGACTACTCTGGAAGTCTCAAGACGGTTTATCTTAAGTATCTTTTTTATTATTATTTTAATACTTCCCGTATTTCAAGTCTGTTTCTTTTGGGTAGTTTTTTATTGCTGTCAGAGGACTACTCTGGAAGTCTCAAGACGGTTTATCTTAAGTATCTTTTTTATTATTATTTTAATACTTCCCGTATTTCAAGTCTGTTTCTTTTGGGTAGTTTTTTATTGCTGTCAGAGGACTACTCGGGAAGTCTCAAGACGGTTTATCTTGAGTATCTTTTTTATTATTATTTTAATACTTTCCGTATTTCAAGTCTGTTTCTTTTGGGTAGTTTTTTATTGCTGTCAGAGGACTACTCGGGAAGTCTCAAGACGGTTTATCTTAAGTATCTTTTTTATTATTATTTTAATACTTTCCGTATTTCAAGTCTGTTTCTTTTGGGTAGTTTTTTATTGCTGTCAGAGGACTACTCTGGAAGTCTCAAGACGGTTTATCTTGAGTATCTTTTTTATTATTATTTTAATACTTTCCGTATTTCAAGTCTGTTTCTTTTGGGTAGTTTTTTATTGCTGTCAGAGGACTACTCTGGAAGTCTCAAGACGGTTTATCTTAAGTATCTTTTTTACTATTATTTTAATACTTTCCGTATTTCAAGTCTGTTTCTTTTGGGTAGTTTTTTATTGCTGTCAGAGGACTACTCTGGAAGTCTCAAGACGGTTTATCTTAAGTATCTTTTTTATTATTATTTTAATACTTCCCGTATTTCAAGTCTGTTTCTTTTGGGTAGTTTTTTATTGCTGTCAGAGGACTACTCGGGAAGTCTCAAGACGGTTTATCTTGAGTATCTTTTTTATTATTATTTTAATACTTTCCGTATTTCAAGTCTGTTTCTTTTGGGTAGTTTTTTATTGCTGTCAGAGGACTACTCGGGAAGTCTCAAGACGGTTTATCTTAAGTATCTTTTTTATTATTATTTTAATACTTTCCGTATTTCAAGTCTGTTTCTTTTGGGTAGTTTTTTATTGCTGTCAGAGGACTACTCTGGAAGTCTCAAGACGGTTTATCTTAAGTATCTTTTTTACTATTATTTTAATACTTTCCGTATTTCAAGTCTGTTTCTTTTGGGTAGTTTTTTATTGCTGTCAGAGGACTACTCTGGAAGTCTCAAGACGGTTTATCTTAAGTATCTTTTTTATTATTATTTTAATACTTCCCGTATTTCAAGTCTGTTTCTTTTGGGTAGTTTTTTATTGCTGTCAGAGGACTACTCTGGAAGTCTCAAGACGGTTTATCTTAAGTATCTTTTTTATTATTATTTTAATACTTCCCGTATTTCAAGTCTGTTTCTTTTGGGTAGTTTTTTATTGCTGTCAGAGGACTACTCGGGAAGTCTCAAGACGGTTTATCTTGAGTATCTTTTTTATTATTATTTTAATACTTTCCGTATTTCAAGTCTGTTTCTTTTGGGTAGTTTTTTATTGCTGTCAGAGGACTACTCGGGAAGTCTCAAGACGGTTTATCTTAAGTATCTTTTTTATTATTATTTTAATACTTTCCGTATTTCAAGTCTGTTTCTTTTGGGTAGTTTTTTATTGCTGTCAGAGGACTACTCTGGAAGTCTCAAGACGGTTTATCTTGAGTATCTTTTTTATTATTATTTTAATACTTTCCGTATTTCAAGTCTGTTTCTTTTGGGTAGTTTTTTATTGCTGTCAGAGGACTACTCTGGAAGTCTCAAGACGGTTTATCTTAAGTATCTTTTTCATTATTATATTACTTCCCGTATTTCAATTTTGTTTCTTTTGGGTAGTTTTTTTTATTGCTTTCTTTATTTTAGTACTTTTCATATTGCATCATTGACATTTGGTATATTACTTTTTCCAGTTTTAATGCTTTCTTCCCTTGTTTTAATTGTCTTTGTCTTCATCTTTTTCTTGTATGGTTGTGTGATTATTTTGATTAAAATTTGCATATTATCTCGTTAAATTTGGTTATTTTTTTTCTTCTTGTAATCCAATTCACCCTTTTTTTTTTTTTACCTAATTACACTTCTTATTTTTTCCAAGTCATATTTCACGTATCATCAACATTGCTAATCTACTAGTGGTTTTTTTTTTTTTTTTTTTTTTTTTTTTTTTTTTTTTTTTTGTAGTTCTCATCAACTGTTCTCTTATTATGTTTCTGATTTCTTTATTACGTATTTATATGAGTGTCATATAAGAAATGTATTTTATGTATCTTTTCATTTTCATCCTTTCACCGGTGTTGAGAACTTGTTAGAATCCTAAGGGGATGTTGTGGACGATGTGGTGACGTCCTGACTAGTGAACGCCAGACTTGGGTTCGAGTCCCGCTCAAACTCTTTAGTTTCTTTGGTCGATGCAACCTCGCCATCCTTTTGAGCTAAGGATTGGGCTTTTGGAGAGCCTATAGGTCTATCTGCTGAGTCATCAGCAGCCATTGCCTAGCCCTCCTTGGTCCCAGCTTGGGTGGAGAGGGGGTTTGGGAGCTGATCATATGTATATATGGTCAGTCTCTATGGCATTGTTCTGCTCGATAGGGCAGTGTTACTCTCCCTTGTCCCTACCATTCATGGGCTGCCTTTAAACCTTTAAGGAACGAAACCGTATGACTCTTACATTATATCCTAAGATAATAGTGAGGCTCAATGCTACACAGTATTCTAGAAGTTTTATTCCAGCTGTTACCAAGTTGTGGAATGATCTTCGTAATCGGGTGGTTGAATCAGTAGAACTTCAAAAGTTCAAAGTTGGAGCAAGTGTTTTTATGTTGACCAGGCTGACATGAAGCTTTTTATAGTTTATATATGACATATCTGTTTTTGACGTTGTTAATAGTTTATTTAGGGCATATTCTGTTTTGACGTTGTTACTGTTTTGGAAAGATTTATTGTTAACTTGTTCTCATCATTTATTTATTTCCTTATTTCCTTTCCTCGCTGATCTATTTTTCCCTATTGGAGCCCTTGGGCTTATAGCATCTTGCTTTTCCAACTAGGGTTGTAGCTTGGCTAGTAATAATAATAATAATAATAATAATATTGTAGAAACATTAGGTTTAGTAGATATATCAATAACGTTTGAGTATTTAGTTTTTTTTTTCTTCACAACGACTAAGTTGAATGTATTAATGTATAATTTTTTATGAAATACTTGTTGTACATATAATTTAATCATACCTTTTCTTCACTTAAGCCGTTTTAAGTACAACATGGATTGTGACATTTTATCATAATTTAGATTAAAGTTTATTTATATCAGAATTTCCTTATATGCATATAATATTATTTGAAGGTTAAACATGAATACATAAATAAAAGAAGCATAATTTCTTCTCTTGGGGCCTCTTCTTCTTCTTCGTATTTTTCTTCCTATTATTATTATTATTGTTATTATTATTACTATTACTTCTTAGAAATGTGTTTTTAATCTTCGCATAGTACATTCCTAATTTGTTATAAAAATAATTATTTTTTTTTTTTATTTTAAATGATAGGTATTATAACCGATCAGAATAAAGGCCTGTAGCGTATCAGAGATTAGGATTTATTTCTTAGTAAATATGTTGTAACAAA
>NC_090727.1:163633046-163655546 GCF_036898095.1 Palaemon carinicauda | reverse complement strand
AGAGAGAGAGAGAGAGCGTATCTTCTCAAATTCTTCACATTGTCATAATGTTCTTAGATACAGTATATATTACTTATTCGTCGTTCATAGCAATAACTTCACGTGCGAAATAATTAAATTATTCTTATGTCAAATTTCGGATAATAACACATGCAAAAGCATATATCTTGTCTTGAAAGCGATAATAATAATAACAGGTAACTTCAATAAATGAAAAAAAAATAGTCGGAATCAAATTAGTGTAGCAACGAGAGTAAAACAGAAATAATGTTAATTTTCGTTTACGAAACCATTTAATTAGTGTAAAACTACCACCCAAATGAATTAATGAAGAAATGAGACAAAACCCGGAACCCAGCTGCGGAATTTCGTGGAGATGCGAACTTTTCCGCCCGAACTAATTCTCCAAATTAAGTTGTGTCAAGGGACAAAAGCAATTAAGCATCCTTAAAATAAATCATGCGCGTTTCCTTTGCAAAAGAGACTTTGAACGTGACTCTTGCATTCAAAATATTCAAGAGTATGTGTATACAGTACAGTGCTATTGTACCCTGGCTGTCAAATATGAAGTTTAAATGTTACAACAGATTCAACCCTTTCTTACCCTCTGCCCCTTTCCTAACTATCCGCTGGTTCGGCAATTTGTAGGAGACTGCTGTTTCCGCGTGTACCTCTGGTGGTACCTTCTCTCACTAGGGTATGGCTATTTCTTCTTACCCTTAGCCTGATAGGAATATATATATATATATATATATATATATATATATATATATATATATATATATATATATAAATGTATGTATATATATATATATATATATATATATATATATATATATATATATATAGTGTATGTATGTATGTATGTATCTATCTATCTATCTATCTATCTATCTATCTATACACATTGACACATGTATGTACATACATATAAATGTGGATATACTTGAAACTGAAAAAAAGCTAATAAGAAAATAGTTAATATTCAGTCTCATACTCGGTCTAATCGTCAAGTGTAATTTATATCGTATATGTGCACTAGTGATCATTTTATTTTTAGTATAGTTCTTACTTTCAATACGCACTCATTCTGAAATTATATGTTTCAAAACAAATATGTGAGAAGCATTACAAAATTATTGAGCTTATTTTCTAGCAAGAAAAATAGTAGGTTGGCCAGGGCACCAGCCACCCGTTGAGATACAACCGCTAGAGAATACTACATTGGATCCTTCTCTCTGGTTACGGTTTATTTTCCTTTTCCCTATACATATTCCGAATGGTCTGGCCTATTCTTTACATATTCTCTGTCCTCACACACCAGACAATAATGAGATTACTAAACAATTCTTCTTCACCCAAGGGATTACTGCACTGTAATTGTTGAGTGGCCACTTTCCTCTTGGTAAAGGTAGAAGAGACTTTGGCTATGGCAAGCAGTTCTTCTAGAAGGACGCTCTAAAATTGAAACATTGTTCTCTGTACCATAGTCTTTCACTGTCGTGGGGTAGAGTTCTCTTGCTGGAGGGTACACTCGGGCACACTATTGTATCTAATTTCTCTTCCTCTTGTTTTTTAAAGTTTTTATAGTGTTTTATGATAAATTTATTTTAATGTTATTGTTCTTAAAATATTTTATTCTAGTTGTTAGTTACTTCTTATGTAGTTTCCTTATTTCCTTTCCTCACTGGGCTATTTTCGCTGTTGGAGCCTTCGGGCTTATAGCATTCTGCTTTCCCAACTAGGGTTGTAGCTTAGCAAGTGATAATAATAATAATAATAATAATAATAATAATAATATATAATTTTAAATTAGTTACTTGGTAGATGAAGAGTAAAGCGGGGTTTACACGGGCGAGCAGCTCGTCGAGCCTGGCTCGACAACCCTGTGTTTGAATTGATGTTCGAGCGTGTAAACGGGCTATTTGGTTGTCGAGCGCGCTCGTCGAGCGGCTCGATGAAAGTCAGATTCATCTTGACTTTTGTGGGCGGAGCTACATTGTTTGACGAGCGGTGTGAACGTGTGAACGGGTGTCGAGCATCGAACCTCAGTTGTTATTCAAACCTGCTAGAGGAAACATCATCAAAGAAATGCATAATTGCTGCCATTAATGAAAGTAAGAATGAGAAGGAAGTCGTACTTGATTTCATACATGCATATCGAGCTCATCCAGCTTTATGGAAAGTTAAATCAAAAGACTATTCCAATAAAGTAGCCACAAACAAAGGAATAGCGGACACTCAGTCTTTCATGTGGAGTTATGGCCTTCCTCATAGTAATGAAAGGGTTGACACGATTCGGTAGATCAATGTACGTGTCTTCATCCATATGCAAATAATTGCGCCAGTCATCAGGCTCTAATTTTAAAGCAACAAGCAAGTTGGTATATGAAAATTTCTCTCTTTTGTTCTTTTTTTTTTCCTTCTTAGTGCCACTGCTAAAGCAATGGCTATCAATTCATCCTGGTCGAGAGACATGTTGACGTTGTTTTAGTACGAGGCACACTGAGGCTCGATATACTGTCTGAAAGCTCTTCGAGCCGTTCTACAAGTAGGTTCGACAACCGGGCTCGACGAGCTGCTCGGCCGTGTAAACCCCGCTTAAGAGGTCAGAAAGAAAGATATTGAACTTCTCACTCAGCTCTGGGGCGTCCCTGACCCTTCTCACTAGAGCCATTGTTCGGAAGGTTAGTTCACTTCACTGTGCCAGTGCCACTTTGCGAAGAAAGGGGAGGAAACTTGTTGCGTGTGCCCGTACGCCTGGGGAAGTTTTGCGTAATTATTTCTTATGTTCGAAAACGCAATTTACCGTTAGAACCGTCTTCTTCATGTCATGGGCCATTTTATTTTGTGACCTTTGAAATTGGTTTTTATTTTTGTTTTTAGTTATTTTTTTTATTGAATAGATACCCTCGATGGCCTGGGCTTTGTTTAAAAAGTAAATTATGTAAGAACATCATAGAGCTATGGAACATACAAGATATTATTATTATTATTGTTGTTGTTGTTGTTGTTGTTATTGTTATTATTATTATTACAAGCTAAGCTATAACCCTAGTTGCAAAAGCAAGATGCTGTAAACCTAAGGGCTCCAATGGGGAAAAATAACCCAGCGAGGAGAGGAAACAAGGAAATAAATGTATTACAAGAAAAATATTAAAGAATCAAAATTAAATATTTTAAGAGCATTAGCAATATTAAATTAGGTGTTTTATATATATGCTATAAAAAATATGAAGAGAAATAGAATAGAACAACGTGCCCTAGTGTGCCCTTAAGCAAGGGAACTAATTCAAGGCAGTGGAAAACCACAGAGGCTATGGCAGTACCCAAGACTAGAGAACAATGGTTTGATTTTTGGAGTGTCCTTCTCCAAGAAGAGCATCTTCCATACTTACTTACTTTACTTTGATGGCTGCTTTTCCGGTCCCATACAGCAGGAGAAACTCACTCTCTACAGGACCTCCGCAATCGTTTTATCTTGTTCTTTTAGAGTATTTAACGTTTCATATCGCGTATTGTTCATTTATTGTTAAATCGTCACTGTTGTAAGACACTTTAAATAAGAAAGTCTTCAGTTTCCTCTTGAAAGCCTTAATGTCTTCAATCTTTCGAATGTTTCGGGGGAGCTTATTATATAGTCTCGGGGCCGCATATTTAAAGTCTCTGGAGCTTAAAATAGACATACATTATATATATATATATATATATATATATTATATATATATATATATATATATATATATATATATATTATATATATATATATATAGATAGATAGATATATATATATATATATATATATATTTATATTTATATATATATCTATGTATATATCTATATCTATATATATCTATATATATATATATATATATATATATATATATATATATATATCTATATATATATATTTCTATATATATATATCTATATATATATATCTATATATATATATATATATATATATAGATATATATATATATATATATATATATATATATATATATATATATATATATATATATATATATATATATATTATAGGTTGCAACAGTAGGGAGCCATTCATAATTATTCTCGTGTCGACACGATTTGTTGGCTGCTCAATATGTAGCAATTCTCTTAAGTATTTTGGACGACCGGTTCTGATAACTTGGTGGGTTATTGTACATATTTTAAATTCAATTCTCGCTTTAATCGGCAGCCAGTGTAAATCAATTAGTATAGTGGTGATCCTTTCTCTAGGTGGGACACCTTTTATCAGTCTTGCTCCTCTGTTTATTAAGTTTTGTAATTTCTTAAGTTGCACTTTTGGTAAATTGTAGTAGATAGAGTTGCAGTAGTCAATCCTGGTAATAACACAGTTTATCCCAAGTTTCTTTACAGAATTTTCGTCCAGGTACTTTTTTATAAACGTAACATATCTTAGATGATAACTAGCTGTTTTTATTACATTATTTATTTGGGCATTTAGAGACAGGTTACAGTCAAGAAATACACCTAGATCTCGATTGATTGATTTAAAGTTTTCAGGCATCCTGACATCGAAGGTCATTGACGCCGCCTAGATCTCGAACTTTACAAGATATCGGCACTTAGTCAATATTTATGTTCATTTGAATATCGCCCAAATTTCTCACGCTGTTTTTTCTTACCCACCACCATGAATTCAGTTTTTGTTTTCATTTAATTTTAGTTGTTTAAATGTCATCCATTCTTTAACGCTATCAAGGGTTCGGTTTAGACTCGGTTCCGATAGGTCTTGGTGCTTCCTGACGTCGTCTTGGTGACCGCTGATGTAGCAGAAGTAGGGGATTTGGCTTGTGAAGCCTTATTTGTGGTGGATGATAAAGGGGGAGGGTGGGCTGTGGCACCTTAGCAGTACCACCCAAATTCGGCTGAATTCCTCGTTAAGCTGGGAGGAGCGAAGAGAGGAAACTTCCCTTTATTTTTATGTCGGCTACCCCCAAAATGGGTGGAAATGTAATGGCAGATAAATCGATATATATGTATATATTTTATCTATCTATCTATCTATCTATCTATACGTACACACACACACATATATATATATATATATTATATATACAGTATATATATAATATATATATATATATATATATATATATATATATATATATATATATATATACATACATAGAAATATATATACACATATATACATATATGCTTGTGCCTGTGCAATTGTGTTTGGGGATTAGAGCGTGTGCGCGCTCGTACATGCTATAAATAATGTCCCATTTGACTAAGCCTTATTAAATGTAGCATCCCCCCTCCCTCCCCACAGTTTTTTTTTTATCGCAATCCCCTTGTGCTCATGTGTGTTTGTGCTAGCATAAGTATGCATCATATTCCGAAAACATCCTTGCAATCGCTTCCTCCGGGCCGATTTATGCATCTTATTATCGCGGTGCAGGTGTTTTTGGCCGAAGGCGAATGGAGTTTTGATATAATCTCATTACTCGGACCAAGGCAACGTAATGAGAAATGTGTTTTACGATGAAGCATTCGTACGTTAGTGCACACCAACTCACTCACTCATGTCTGGCGGGAGTTTCGTGTATATCAGCTGATATAATTCTCATTTGCATAATCTTTGAGGATTAAGATGTAACTGGTTTTCCTTGTCCCTTTTGATAATATTTGATATGGATTTTTATATCGACGGAAATGTCTGTAAAATTTGATTTTGAGAATAATTCGGGAGGTTCTAAATGTAATGTATTCTTATTTGGAAGAAAATTTTATCTATTTTCTTGGGATATCTATGAAGGCTTGTATTTTTGTAATAGTTGTTATTCCATTGATTTAATAAAATATTTTTCGCATCATTAAAATTATTATTATTAAAATTTGGTATTAAACTCTCTCTTAGGTGGAGAAATAGGATGTAATTATTCCGACTGCGGATATTAACTCTGAATTACCGATTTTGTTTTGCATTTAAAGCTAAGGTGCCAAAATATCCACAACGTCTTAGTGACCAAATAATATACATATGAACTGAACCCAAGTTCCATCTCCACACCCATACTAGGACCAGGGGAGTAAAGCAGTGGCTGATTATAAGGACCTATGCCAACCCCTAAACCTTCACCCTTGGATGGCAGGTTAAAAGGTCACTTATGAATGGCAGAGGCAAGGGACAGTGACCTTGCTCTATCAAGGAGGACAATACCCTAGAGACTGACCATATATGCATATGATCAGCGCGCAAGCCCCCTCTCCACCCAAGCTAGGACCAAGGAGAGCCAGGCAATGGCTACTGATGACTCAGCAGATAGACATATATGCTCCTCATATTCCCCCCACCCATCCTTAGCTCACAAGGAGGGTGAGATTACAGCGACCAAAGAAAGTAACGAGTTTGAGCGGCTTCGAACCCCAGTCTGGCGTTCACTAGTCAGGGACGTTACCAATTAGGCCACTACGTTTGTGGCGAGTAATGGAAACTATCGTTCTGTAATCTCGGTATGGACTAGGGACCCAGAGGTATAGAGGTACAGTATTATTTAGTTTTCTTATGGGTTGCCATCTTCCCCCCCCCCCACTCTCTGTACAAAACGTCATCCTTGTCAGTGACAAAGGCATATCTCAGCTTTTATATCTCCATCTCTCTCTCTCTCTCTCTCTCTCTCTCTCTCTCTCTCTCTCTCTCTCTCTCTCTCTCTCTCTCTCTCTCTCTCATGTCAGTGCAGATAATAAGTGCAGAGTGTTTAAGGCTGTTAGAAAAGCTTTTTTATCCTTATCAATGGGCCAAGCACAAAAAATATCATCAACATATCTGACCCAGAAGATACCTGCAGGTAGAATCCTAGGTAGGTACTTGGTCTCAAAAAATTCCATGTAAATATTGCTTAACAAAGGAGAGAGAGGATTGCCCATTGCCATACCAAATTTCTGCTCAAAGAATTCACCATTAAAAGTAAACCTACAACCTTTTATGCACAATTTTAAAAGTTTAAGAATAGAGTCCGTATCCACAGTAAACATATGTTTGACGAGTTCATCTTTAAAAAACTCTAACAATTCATCCACAGGAACTTTCGTAAAAAGTGATTTTACATCAAAGCTTATTAACTTAAAATTATAGTTAAAATCAAACCACCTTAACCTAAAAATAAAATCTTCATTATTTTTCACAGAGCATCCCGATATAGTCCCAAGAATAGGTGACAGCTCATTTACCAGCCATTTAGATAGTTTGTAAGAACAAGATCCCACGGAACTTATGATGGGTCTAGCAGGAAAGTTTTCTTTGTGATGATATTTTTTGTGCTTGGCCCATTGATAAGGATGAAAAAGCTTTTCTAACAGCCTTAAACACTCTGGTACCATCTATTGAGTTTTCATTGGAGATAGAAGTCGATAACAAGCTTCCCTTTTTAGATGTTCTAGTATTTAGACAAGAAAGGTCTTTTAAATTTACTGTATATAGAAAACTTACGAATGTTAATTCGTACATACATTTTTATTCTAATCATCACCCATCAACCAAAATGATGGTTTTTTCATCCATGTTTTTACGGGCACTGCGGGTAAGTTGCCCTGATCTCCTTGAAGCTGAGCTTGGGAAAATTCATGAAATAGCATCTATTTTAAAGTATCCATCACATTTCATAAACAAAGCCTGTCAAAAGGCAAAGAAAACTTTTTATGGCTTTGTTAACAACGATGATTTTAATGTGAATAACCTCCTTGTTTTACCTTTTTTCAAACAGTTTGTACCTCTACCTGGAATTTTAAAACCTTTTGGAATTAATGTAATTTTTAGAAACAACACACTCAAGAATATATTGATAAAAAATTCCCCAAAACAGATTAACGGATGTATATACGAAATCCCATGCAATCAGTGTAATAAACGATATATCGGTCAAAGTGGCAAAGCACTAGAAACTCGATTAAAACAGCATAAATATAATGTAAGAACGGGAAACATTGCCAGCAGTCTTTTTCAGCATATGAATGAGTGCAACCACGCTATTAATTGGAAAGCTGCTAAAGAACTTATATTTTGCAAAGATTTTGTTAAAAGAAATATCATTGAAACAGTTTTAATTAAGAAAAATTTCGAAGATCTGCTTAACACCAGTTCAGGTATGTACAAACTGGATGAATTTCTTGTAAACAACATTTTTAAACAACTAGCTTTTAAGTAATTTGTAATTTGCTAATTTTTTTCTGTTTTACGTCATCACAGAGGTTTCTTTGTATTCTAATTGTATTTTTAAACCATAAGACCGTGAAGAGGTGTAATAATAACACGAAAGCGCTTGTCCAATCTTCGTTTCCTTTTTCCTTCCGGCCTGCTGTCATCTTGAGACATCGCACGTTCCAGCGATTTGTCATTAATATATATATATATATATATATATATATATATATATATATATATATATATATATATATATATATATATGTATGTATGTATATGTATATATATAGATATGTATATATACATATATATATATATATATATATATATATATATATATATATATATGTATGTATGTTTGTATACATATATTATGTATATATATAGATATTTTATATATGTATATATACATATATATATATATATACACACACACACATATATATATATACATATATATATATATATATATATGTATATATATACATATATATATATATATATATATATATATATATATATATATATATATATATATATATATATATATATATATATATATATATATATATATAGCTTTAAATTAATCTTCATATGAAATACAATCTGAATACATTACCTGGAAAAAAGGGAAGTGTAAGATGGTTCATCCTTACTTCAATGTTATTTGCCTAAGGTTGGCTAGAAACATGGTGATATACGTTGCACTCTGTTGCCTTAGTATACAATGTATATATATATATATATATATATATATATATATATATATATATATATGTATATATATATATATATATATATATATGTATATATATATATATATATATATATATATATATATATATGTGTGTGTGTGTGTGTGTGTGTGTATCAATATATATATATATATGTATATCAATATATATAGATGTATATATATGTATATTATATGTATATATATGTATATAACGTGTATATATATGTATTATATACACACACACACACACACATATATATATATATATATATATATATATATATATATATATATATATATATATATATATATATATATATATGCATACATATGTGTGTAGGTATATATGTTTATGTACACGTGTGTGTTAATGTAAACAAATACTATTGTTGTTGCCTGTTTATTATGATAGTCATAAGAGTTTTCCAAAGTCTGGACGGAAGGCTATGACACCAACTCACAGAGGTTAATCAATCAGCTTGATTCCAGCGAACAATATCATATCTCATAATACCTGTGTAATCATATATGAGATTGCTCTTTCAGATTAATTGCCTCTATCACTGTTTCCAAATGGACTTGTGCAAGCTGAAGGTAATTGTTGATGGCAGTCCTGTCAGTAACTATACTCCTTGTTATTGATCTGGATGATTAGAGGGTATCTGCTCTATTCAATTTACCATTTCGGAATTAGTTACCTTAAATCCATATAGTTTTGTAAGGAAGGGAATATGTTATGCATGCCAATAACCACTTTTGAAAGATAATAACAATTTCTGGTATTGTATCTGCGTACAGGAAGCCGGAAAAGTTTATAAGACTTTCTTTTAATAGTCTCTCTCTCTCTCTCTCTCTCTCTCTCTCTCTCTCTCTCTCTCTCTCTCTCTCTCTCTCTCTCTCTCTCTCTCTCTCTCTCTCTCGATAGCTATAATACCGAATCTGATTTTATTTATTTTTAGGTGTTAACTTTTAATAATCTATGATTATTCATTTTCCTAAAGAAAGATAAACCAGAAAAAGGAGTTTTTACATATTGTTCCCATTTAATATCTATACCTTTCATGAAACATTGTTGAGAATAGCAAGCTGATAACCGTACATTTTCTTAATGCAACTTCTGTAACTCTCGGATAAATAGCAACCTTTAAAATCGTTAAGATATTCCACTGAATTCACTCAGGCACCATCAGAAAGTTTGCTCAGCTTTTAAATGCTAATGAAGTAGAATTACCATAAGATATCGCCTTCCTATCAGACCTCGCATGCTACAGTTACCATAGAAATGGCCTAATTAATAGCAGTAATAGGAATTCCCGATATGGTTATTGATAACTCGTAATGAACAGGTACGTTCCGTCTGCGCTCTGTCGTTAAGGGAACTCTTAATTGTTTATTTGTTTGCTAAGAGGGACAGATCTTCCCGGAGAGCAGCATGCTTTTCATAATGCTAGGTGTTTAATTATTTCCAGGGCCCCAGCCACCCGTTGAGATACTACCGCTAGAGAGTTATTGGCTCCTTTGACTGACCGGACAGTATTACATTGGATCCCTCTCTCTGGTTACGGCTCCATTTTCTTTTGCGCCCCCTCCCCTCCCCGCACACCGAATAGTCCTCTTCCTCTCTGTTCTTCGTACTTCTGACAACACTGAGATTACCAACCAATTCTTCTTTGTTCAAGGGGTTTACTACTTCGCTAGTTGTTCAGTGGCTACTTTACTCTTGGTAAGGGTAGAAGAGACTGTCGAAATGGCAAATAGCTCTTTCAGGAGAAGGACACTCCAAAATCAAACCATTATTCTCTAGGCTTGGGTAGTCCCATAACCTTTATATAATGGTCTTTCACCGTCTTGGGGTAGAGTTCTCTTGTTTAAGGGTACACTTTGGCACACTGTTCTGTGTTATTTCTCTTCCTCTTGTTATTTTGAATTTTTTATAGTTTATATATCAAAGAGTTATTTTGATGTTGATATTGTTCTTAAACTTCTATTTTACTTTATTTCCCTATATCCTTTCCTCACTGAGCTATTTTCCCTGTTGTGGCCCATAGGCTTATAGCATCCCGCTTTTCCAACTAGTGTTGTAGGTTGGCAAATAATAATAATAATAATAATATTAATGAGGCTTAATAAAACACAGTATTATAGAAGTTTTATTCTAGCTCTGACCAAGTTGTGGAATCATCTCCCTAATCAAGTAGTTGAATCGGTGGAATTTCAAAAGTTCAAACTTGCAGCAAATGTTTTAATGTTGAACAGGCTGACATAAGTCTCTTTTTATAGTTTTTATATGAAAGATTAGTTTTTAATGTTTCTGTTTTTAAAATATTTTATTTTAATTGATTATTACTTCTCATATAGGTTATTTATTTCCTAATTTCTTTTCCTCACTGAGCTATTTTCTCTGTTTGAGCCCATGGGCTTTTAGCATCCTACTTAGCTAATAATATTATTATTATTATTATTATTATTCTAATTATTTTAATTATTATATATTATTATTATTAAAATGAACGTTGGCGAGGGTCATATACTGTTTCGGTGAAGTGGAATATACCTTTATAAACGTAATTTACACTAGTAGTAACCGCTGCTCTTGAGAATTGGTATTACACGTGAACTATACATCAAACGAAAAGATGGTGCCAAAGCTTAATTTGATTGCTGTAATCAAGGCAAGTGAGTTTGCTATTCGGAAGTGAAATCGTCAAGCGAGTAAAGAGGTAAAGAAAAAATGTATTATCGGGATTGACGCTAAAGTGAAAGGAGTTGATTTGATAAGGATTCAGTTGACGGAAATTGTGGGTACAGGCAAAAGGAAGGTTAGATATAAGCAATTACTAGTAAATAGGTGATATAAAGGTTTGGTGAAAATAGATGACATCAGTGATGTAATCAAGTAGAAAGGGTGAGGGACAATGAAGGAAAAAAAGGTTGTAATAAAATAGGAATGAATTTAGGTAAGCACTTTAGGAAAAGATAAGATTATACGGAAACACAGTGTATACAACGAGGTATTCAATCAAGTTAATTGATCCAAAAAAATCAAAGATAAATATTGACTAATGCACACCCAACAGATTGCATTGTAGTGTCAATCAAGAGAATATATAAATGTTATTGATCGAAATGTGAAGTTTACAATAAGGGTTATTTACTCAGGGTTACGAAATAAACTTTTGAATTTATTTAGACCTATCAAGGGTTAAAGGAAAGGCAGGTGTTCTAAATAAGGAGTGATAGAATAGAGGCTCTCATTTTTAGACACCATATGAACTTGAATATCATTGGCAAGTAATGTTTATGTATTCCTTGTCTTTGAAGGGCTTTCATTGCTGCTGAAGTTTGGTAGAATCAAAGGTTTTCTCAAAATCTATTAATGTCATACAGCGTGGTTTGACATACTCTGTTACATTGTGGTTTGCCAGACTTGAATTTTCCCCTTAGATGGTTAATTACGTGGTTATGGTCAGCTGTTGAATGGCCGCTTCCAAAGCCTGCCAGCTCTGGCTGTAATTTTTCAGGTCTTTTGTGTGTCCCATTTTGTGAATTAATATAATGATAAAGTTATTCCAAACTGTAGTTATAAAGCATTAATGCAGACATAGAGAGAGTGTTTTGTCACCAGTTCATACCCGACTTACTCCCAAATATGAAGTCACAATTACACATCTGTTATGAAATTCCCTGCACTTTAATAACAGGTTATATTTAAAGGAAAATAAGCAGTGTTGATTGACATAGTATAGTTTGTACAGCATGCTATTTGCCAAACTTATTTTGCTGTTCAGCAAGTTTTATGAACGTAGGTTTTATTAGCGATTCCAGCTGTTCAAAAGTTAATTTGGCTTAGATTAATCTATTTCTTTCTCTCTCTGAAGCAATTGTACTAAGTGAAAATTTTAATTCTTTCCTAAAACAATACATTTCCTGTTGCTTTGTTGCAGTATCACAGCCCTTGGGCTTATAGCATCTTACGTTTCCCATTAGGGTTGTAGCTTAGCAACTAATAAATAATAATAATAATAATTAATGATAATAATAATAATAATAAAAAAGATGATGATGATAATAATAACAGTATTAATAATAATAATGATAATAATAATAATAATAATATGTGACGACTGTAGTTATTACTATTTCAGTTACTGCCTTCAAAGTCCCCGTGGAGTTCTGCCAATCCCTGGCTGTTTTCCAATCATATATGCATTTCCTATGTTAAT
Organism: Palaemon carinicauda; assembly: GCF_036898095.1. Lineage (NCBI taxonomy): Eukaryota > Metazoa > Arthropoda > Malacostraca > Decapoda > Palaemonidae > Palaemon > Palaemon carinicauda. The sequence continues at coordinate 163,642,408 of NC_090727.1, read as the reverse complement.
GAATGACCCTATTCACTTCAGTGTTCTCCTAACAGCATTATGCAGATGGAAATCACTTGCTAATTGGATATTATCAATAGCTATTAAGAGCCCATTATTATTATTATCAAGTACAGTAGGTGCGAAAATCATTTGAATTGGAGACGATCATTTCACTTCATTTGCATCTCAGATAAAGAAGAATTCAGTAGAAGAATTGTCGAGAGATATCTAAAGTCTGAAACAATATTTTTATAAAACATAATTTTCAGGGAGTAGTTGTTCATGTTTAATTTCTTTTAGTGATTATAATAATGTGACCTTGGTTTTAATGTACATGAAAAGGTCTTTCTTTATTCATTCTTAGGTCTGTGACATGTTTAGTTAAATAGTGCAGACTTTAAAGGGAATAGAAATAGTACTTGAATTTGAATAATGAATAGTTAAGTAGGACCAGTGATAGGAGAGAGAGAGAGAGAGAGAGAGAGAGGAGAGAGAGAGAGAGAGAGAGAGAGAGAGAGAGAGAGAAATTCGTAGAAATTTCGATGGCTTTGCAAAGTTTCAATACAAGTCTGAGTTTTATGTATTCTCTTTGAACCAGCACAGGGTACACGTATTCTCTCTCTCTCTCTCTCTCACTCTCTCTCTCTCTCTCTCTCTCTCTCTCTCTCTCTCTCTCTCTCTCTCTCTCTATATATATATATATATATATATATATATATATATAATATATATATATATATATATATATATATATATACATACAAATACATATACATATACATATACATACACATACATATATATATATGCAGTTAGATATATGTAGATAGATATGTATGTATATATATATATATATATATATATATATATATATATATATATATATATATATATATATATATATATATATATATATATATATATATACACACAGTTATTTCATCATAACTGACTTTGAATATTTCATAAATGAAATTTTTAATCATCTCCTACAGATTTATCCTCAGGGGGTTAATTCGTCTGAGCACAGTGTTTGTTTTAGATTTTATTTACTAAAAATGAGTAATTATTTAGAGCATTTTTTTTGCTTTATGGCAGAATTTCCACTTCAATACTACTTATCTCCAGAATGGACGAAAATGGCGATATTTATAAAGGAATACGAAAATAAAATTTTGAACGGTTCTATTGTGAGCTAGGAAGGATTTTGGAAAAGGCACGTGTCCTTTTCTTGGTAGGTTCTTAAATAAGGATTAGGAAAATAATCGTCCTTACTTTTTACACAACATATCAAGTTGAATATCAAATGAAAAGATCCTGTAAGTAAAAGAATCTTCCCTATATAATAGGGAGCAAAGGTCTGTCTATATACACATACACACACACACACACACACACACACATATATATATATATATATATATATATATATATATATATATATATATATATATATATATATGTATGTATGTATGTATGTATCCACACACATATGTAATATTTAGAATAGTAATATTACATGTTTAAAACAAATGACGTAATATGTCATGTTGGTTGGAAGAGCTGGCCGTGAGATTTGCTATGGTCAACTCAAATTGTGTACAGGATGTAAGATGCTAAGTTGTCATTCTTTCTTAGTGTCAACACATTAACTCTTCGTGTGAAAGTTTGTGACGTCACCGGATGCAGGTGTCTTCCGATTCCGTCACGTGTCTAAAGTAAACCAAGCATACGATATCTGTGATATCGATAGTTTAGGCAGTTCTTATCTAAACTTCACCAGAATTGGTCATGTGGACCAACACAGCTTCCTCCAGTGATGGAGATGTTTAACTCAGTTGTTTATATACAATAAAACTTAAAAACCACTAAGATGTGTTCAATAAACCATTTAAATACATCTGAAAACAACTCGTACTCAAATGTGTGCTTAAGACAGTAGCACACCAATAAATGGTGGCAGCGGTTAAACTCAAAGACAGCGATTAAACTCTAAGAATTAGAGAAATATCTTCAAGACTTCAAAATAAATAGCTGTAAAACCAGAGATATATCTTCAAGACTTCAACATAAAAGCTGTAAAACCAAAGAATGATCTTCAAGACTTCAAAATAAAAGCTGTAATACCTGATAAAGATCTTCAAGAACTCAGAACTATCTACAAAAATCTACAATTTTGACTAAGTCCAACGGAAATGCTAACACCAACATATGTTAGTATACAAATAGAATCTTCAATCAACATCCTAGGAAACCCAAGGACTGGCATTCAACTATTGCAAAACATATCCAGGAAGACCTACATTCTACAAGAAACTAGAACGAGACATCGCTAACAAAACATCAAGAGAGAGAGAGAGAGAGGCGACTCGACTTCATATATAAGCTAAGTACAAAGATTTTGTATTCATTTCAGTTTGTGCAGTGAAGTGTAGTTATCACAAGTCGTTAGTCAATTATTACTGGGGTGAGTGAATTCCTAAACTTTGTTATAAGAAACTCCGAATTCTCATTTAGGATTTTTCTTTCTTTGTGCTAATTCCTTTTTCTTTCATAAACTCTTGGGGGGAAATGTATTGGGATTAGTAACATTGTTGGGGGAATTTTATTATACATATGCGTTTACGCAGTGGGCGTCTGTACTCATATAGATATTTTGATAGGATTGAAAGGGGTCAAAGAGATAGAAAAAAAAAGAATACAGCAGTCATGGCTCCTCCTGTCAGCCCTACCCCTGGACCTAGTGGTGTAGGCCAGGCTAATCCTCCTCCAATTGTGACGCTTGTAAATGCCAGGTCAGCAATCCTTCCTTTTCAAGGCCGTGTCAACGGGTTCTTGCCACAAAATGTGGAGTCATGGATTTCATCCGTTGATGCCCATTTAAATGCCAAACAAATCGTAGATCCTTTTGTACAATTACAAGAAGCTAAAAGTTTTATAGATTTTTCTAAGGGGGATGCGAGTGCGTATTTAAGAGGTGTTTCATTTCAGGAAGCAGTTACTTGGGATGATTTCAAAGTTAGGTTACGCGCGATCTATGGGGGTGAGGAAGCTTTGGATGTAGTGTTAACGTTACGAAATACACTTAATCAAGCCACTATGAATCGGCTTAATGTTGTTGAGAGAGCAGCTCTCATAGCTGATAGGCTTAACGAATATCAGGACATTTTAGGTAATTCCACTTGGGTTACTAACGATAATATCTCCGTGAAAGATTTTTTACGATTAATGTATTTAACTTGCATGACACTTATGTTGCCTGAAGCTTTAGTGCGGTGCTTTGATAAGAAGTTAATGCCTGCAAGTACGGAATTGGATGTCTATAAACAGATAAAGAAACACATGTCCAAGTGTCCAGATCTCGATCCCGTGTTAACTCAAGTTTTTGCTAAGAATGAAACAAAACCACAAACAGTGAACGTAATTAATAATCCAGTAGCGGGAGTGACGTGTTACAACTGCAAACGTCAAGGTCACATAAGCGCAGACTGTAGAACGAAATTTTGTTCAGTTCACAACACAGGATCACATTCTTATAGTCAATGTTACGCGCGTAAGACACAACAATATCCTAGAAATACACAGTCAATTCCACAGTCAGTTCCATATGGAAATAAAAAGAAAAATCCTCATTTTAACAATAAGAAGAAACAACAAAATGTCAATGCAGTTCAGAGTCCGAAACAAACAAACACTTCTTCAAATATCGCTGAGCCTGGGACGTCAAACCAGACCTCGCAAAGTCAGCCTAATTTTCAGAATGTGCAGAGCAAAGCAAATACCACATAGTTAACTCTAGAGGGGAAGAGAGTGATGTTGGGTCAAGGTCATTTATGTCAACATCAATAGTATTGAATAATCAATTTAATGTTTTATCAGATAATTGTGAGACAATAGATTTTCCTATGAAACACACAGCCGAATTAAGTAAAACAGTGCATGCTCCCGTAGATTTGCAACGAATTCATACAATAATAAGCCAAAATGAGTTACGGCCAACCTTATATGCTGTAAATTTAGAACACAAATCCTTTACGTTATTTTTTGACTCTGGTAGTCCACGTAATATTATGGATTTGAAGACGCATCATTTGTTGTTTTCGAACTTTCCGATTGAAAAATCAGGAATCAGACTTTCAGGTATAGGAAATAATGAATTAAACGTCATAGGCATAACTCATATTCAGTTCAGAGTCGGTAATCGCACGTTTGCCGATACATTTGTTGTTGTGAAAAACATTAATATGTATCCAGCTGTAATTATAGGATACCCATCTATGGGAAATCAAAACATTATCTTAGCTCCTGCAAAGCACGGCGTGTATATCAAAGGGAAATTCTATAAGTCTTCTAATACTTTAAAGTCAGTTTTGGATAAAAAGGAGACGACAAATGTAACCGTAACGTACGTTGAAGAACCAATAACTTGTCTCACTAATAAAGAAATAATGTACGCGACCCAGCAGAATTCTCGTTCACCCGTAATATCATCTTGCACGCAATATATCGAACCAAACATACCTTCGAATTTAATAGTGCAAATAAAGAAAACACTACCGGGATCTGAAATATTAATCCTTTCCGATACTTTGAAAACCAACGGATTGTCTGTCACACAAGCTATTTATACAGTAGGCTCACATCAGCAATGTAATATCGAAGTCTGTAATCATTTAAATAACACTTTAGTAATTCACAAAAATCAACATATCTTGGATGTAGAAGTTTATAAACATCGTATTCTTACCGTTGCTGAAATCAATCACTCTCAATCAGTTGCGGATGAATCCCTTTTACGATCTATTAAAAATAAAATCAGTAAGGACATTCAAGACGAAGAAATTCAGCAGAAAATTTTTGAACTTTTAAATAAATATACAGATGTCTTTTCCACTACGGATGGATCCTTAGGAAAAACAGATGTGATCGAGCATCAAATAAGGTTAAAAGACAAACAGAAAATTATATATGTACCCTCGTACAGACTCCCTATGAAATTCCAGAATGAAATAAATGATGAAGTAGGTAAAATGTTAGAGGAAGGAGTCATTAGAAAATCAAATAGCCCTTATAATTTTCCTTTAATAGTTGTACCGAAAAAAGATCGAACATGGCGTATCTGCGTCGACTTTCGTCGTCTAAACGAGGAAACGATCCCTGATCGATTCCCAGTGCCATGTACTGACGATATTTTGTCTTTATTAGGTCAGAATAAATATTTTACCAGTTTGGACTTACTTAAAGGCTTTCACCAGATATCATTAGAAGAAGATAGTATCCCATACACAGCCTTCAGCACAGCCAGGGGACATTATGAATTTTTACGGATGCCTTTTGGTTTACGTTGTGCTCCTATAACATTTACAAGAATGATTAACATAGTGTTTGGAGACTTGTTAGGGGATATATTGCATGCCTATATGGATGATCTTGTAATCTTTTCCAACACCTTAGAGGAACATCTACGTAAGTTAGAACTAGTACTCCAGAGATTAAGACAACATAACTTAAGGGTAAAGATTAGTAAGTGTGAATTTTTCAAAACAGAATTGATATATTTGGGTTTCATGGTGTCAAGCCAAGGTCTTAAAGTAGTCCATGATAAGGTGTCGGCTATACGTAATTTTCCCATACCTACTAATGTCAAGGGAATACAGCAATTTCTGGGTTGTAGTGGATATTACAGGCGTTTTATACGCAACTATTCAATAATAGCCGCTCCTTTAACTGATCTTACGAAGAAGGGCGTAGATTTCATATGGTCTGAGCAACATCAACAGGCGTTTAATACTTTGAAAGATGAACTGTGTAGTTCTCCTATCTTAAAATTTCCTGACTTCGGTAAGGAATTCTTCATTGCAACAGACGCCTCAGACTTAGGAGTAGGAGGGGTATTGCTTCAGCAATATGATAAACAGTTTTTCCCGATAGCTTTCTATTCTCGAAAATTGAGAACTTCCGAAAGTAAGTATGCAGTAATAGACAAGGAAGGACTAGCTATTGTTAATTCGCTAGTGCATTTTAAGTTCATAATTTACGGTTATCCCGTTAAGGTTCTTACTGACCATAAACCACTAACAGAGTTCTTTAAAGGCTTCAATCACAGCCCTAAACGAACTCGGTGGCATTTAATCATTCAAGATTTTGGCGCAAGAATCGGGTATTTACCTGGGAAAGCAAATATCATTGCGGATGCATTATCACGCAACCCCGTGTCATCTTGTACGGAGTCTTTAGCTGAATTAATAGATATATCAACATCCATGCCTATTGTAAAAACAATATCTGAACAAGAAGATTTAGGCTGGAGTGCTGAATTGTTACAGACTGAGCAAAGAAAAGATCAGAAAATAGAAACAATTATAAATGCTTTGAAAGGCAATCATAAAGAAAAAGAATATATAAAGTATAAGCAGCAGAATTATGTAATCAAAGATAATATTCTGTGTAGGACTGTGACAAGGAAAACCCGCAATACACCACATGTAACTAACGACCAGGTAGTAGTACCAAACTCACTTGTTTCCACTGTCCTGAATTGGTTGCATTCAAATCCATTACATGGACACCCTGGGTTCTCATTAATGTCACAGAAAGCCAAATCATTGTTTTATTGGCATACAATGCTTACAGATATAAAAAGACACATAGCTAATTGTCGCACATGTCAGGAAAACAAAGGGCATACGAAAACACCTGTTAGCTTAGGAGCTTATCCTGTTCCCAATCAACCCTTTGAAAGAATACATTTAGATTTGTTAACAGGATTTTACGAGTCAGACAGAGGGAATAAGCACCTCTTAGTAATTATAGATGCTTTAACTCGATATACAGAACTAATAGCGCTTAAAACTAAAACTGCGATTGAATGCGCTAGGAAGTTTTACGAGTGTTACATTTGTAAACATGGAATTCCACACATGATAATCTCAGACTCGGGTGGTGAATTTAATAATCACTTTCTTATCTCATTGTGTGAATTCCTCAACATAAAGAAGGTTAATACCATGATATATCACCCAGAGTCGAATGGGCTAGTGGAAAGAGCAAATAGGAAGATATTAAATATATTAAGGGTAACACTAGGGGGATCAGACCCCAACTGGGATATTGCAATACCGGCGGCACTGAGAACTCTGAATCATTCATATCATATATCAATTAAAATGTCACCGCATGAAGCATTGTATGGTACCCCAGTTAGAACACCTTTCCATGTATTAACGCCTACAACTAATCTATCAAATCCTTTAAAAGAATGTATAAATGCAAGTATAAGTCGATATGATATCCTTCGAAAGAATTTAGAAGAATCACAAATCATAATGAAAAGGAATCATGATAAAATAGCGAAACCAACTAAAACATATACCGTGGGTGATAACATCTATATTCAAATCAATGTCAGAAAAGGGCTCAACTATAAACTAACACCTAAGTTTGAAGGCCCATTTAACATTTTGGAAACATTAACGGCCAATAGGTTTAGAATTCAAAACGTAGCCCAACCCACGGATGAGAGAATAGTACCATTGTCTCACATAAGAAATTAAAAAGAAGTGAGGAAAAATTTTAATTTTTGTAACTAAAAAGTTTTCTTTTTAATACAGGAGTAATTACATATATTTTTTCTCGTTACAGGTTTCCAAGATGAATTTTTTGTTGTTGGGAGTGATATTGTTCGCTCAGACATTTTTTTCGTATGGGATGAGTTCTAAGACTAAGAATATATATTTTAAATATGGAAATATAGTTGAAAGACAAGAAGACATTTTTATTACATCAACCAACGTAATTGTCGAAGTGCATATGCAAGCAATTTTTCTTCAAGAGAATGATGTCACTAGCTTAAGAACCGCCATCTCAAGGTTTTCTGCATCATTGGATGAGTTGCATAGGAGACATTTTCATTTGACTACTAAGAGTTTGCTTGGATCAACATTAAAAGTTGCAGAGATGCTATCTGATGACTTAAAAAATAAGACTGGAGAGACAGGATCTTTGGCTTATGACCTTTTGATGTGGACTGTAGGACACGAACAAAAAGAAAGACGGAATCCGTTCATTTATGCTGCATTAAGCATCTTTGGGTCTGTTGCAAGTTTAGGTTTAGGACTTTCCAATCGTCTTAAAATTAGTAATCAAAATAAGAAAATTGAGTTCTTGACTCATAAAGATGAATTGATTATGTCAGAACTAAGGGATCAGTTAGCTTCAATCAATAAAATTATGGATTTGTTAAATGAACATTCAGATAATATCGTTCAAATTATGGAAGTACAGGATTTGTTAGCAACATTAACGTATTATGATTCAAAGATAGATCACATACATAACAGAATTGCACATTTCATTGAGAAATCCAAGGATTATGTAGAAGCTATCACGTTAGCAACTAAAGGTGTATTGTCGCCCCATTTGTTGCCTATACGTTACTTAAAATTGGTTCTGGAGAACACTAGGGATAAACTAGGCTATGTTCCTTTGTTAGACGAACATAGGTTAGAATTTTATTACAGCCTAATTACAGTAAACGTAGATAATAACAAGGTTAGGATTACAATTCCCTTTGATTCTTCTGATGCCTGGCAATCTTACAGGATATCACCATTTCCGACTTTCATGACGAATCACTCAAATCCAGTAATATCCAGTTTGACAGGACACGTATTGATTTCCCCAGACAAGGAAACATATACGGTCATTAAAGACTTAAATCAATTAACTCACTGTTCAGACGCAATGGATAGAAAAATATGTACAGCTGACTCATTTGAATTCCGTAAAAACTTGATGGATTCATGCGAGTTAGGTATAGTGCTAGACGGTGCTCTCTCCCATACAAGTGAAAATTGTCTGGATAGGCTTTATCCCTTTGACAATAAAGAATTCAATTGCAGACTAAATAATGGCTCGTGGATACGATACGACAAGGACGGCTTCAATGTATCATGCCCTGACGGATCCACATCATTCAACCACATCTTCGTCGCAGCAGATGGCTGTATCGGGACTTCCCCGAATTCCATGGTGACTGGCCTACGGACAATCATCAGAGAACGAGCTTACTTCGCGAACTTCACGTGGACCTCTACAACGCCCGCACTTCCTCTCCCCTATAAAGGAAGTGTGGCGAAACGCTTAATGAAACTTACCGAAAAGGACCACCTGTCGCCGACTTACAAAGAGATTCTTCACCCTATATTACTAGCAGGTTTATTGGTAACGGCGTTGATTTTTATCGCCGTGAACATCCTTGTTTGGCGTAGGTTACGGCACAGCAAGCAGCTACAAAGGAACGAGTTGAATAGCCCTGACAATACCCCTTACTTGATCCAGTTCAAAGCTGTATGAGTGGCCACCTCATTCGCTAAGGGAGT
>NC_090727.1:163618046-163623046 GCF_036898095.1 Palaemon carinicauda | reverse complement strand
TCCCTGTTGGAGCCCCTGGTCTTATAGCATCCTGCTTTTCCAGCTATGGTTGTAGCATAGTAAGTAATAATATATATATATATATATATATATATATATATATATATATATATATATATATATATATATATATATATATATATATATATATATATATATATATATATATATATATATATATATATATATATATATATATATCCTCATGATCATCTCCTACGCCTATTGACGCAAAGAGCCTCCTCTCCATCGGACTGGGTCATATATATATATATATATATATATATATATATATATATATATATATATATAAATATATATATATATATTATATACATATATATATGTATATATATATATATATATATATATATATATATGTGTGTGTGTGTGTGTGGTGTGTGTGTGTATATATATACAATGTGTATCTATTATTTTCTTCTCTCTCTCCCCTCCTCTCATAATTTAAGAAGTAATTGCAATAGGAAAGAACGAATGAGAGAGACTTTGCGATGTAGAAAGATATTACTAACCTACGCTTGCACCCCACTAGAGTCAATCCCGAAATACGATCAGAACAGCTTAATCTGAAAAACTGATAACCTTTCGAAGATTAAAGGCTTGGCCATTTAAAGTTAAGTAAATGAAAATTTCCGACAGGGAATGAAAGTCTAGATTTGAGAGAGAGAGAGAGAGAGAGAGAGAGAGAGAGAGAGAGAGAGAGAGAGAGATTTTTTCAGTTTACGTTCACATAATATGAGGTATTTTATAATGTTTCGTCTAGAATAGATCTCCTTTCATAATGAAGAATATATCTTAAAACAGAGAGAGAGAGAGAGAGAGAGAGAGAGAGAGAGAGAGAGAGAGAGAGAGAGAGAGAGATTTTTTCAGTTTACGTTCACATAATATGAGGTATTTTATAATGTTTCGTGTAGAATAGATCTCCTTTCATAATGAAGAATATATCTTAAAACAGAGAGAGAGAGAGAGAGAGAGAGAGAGAGAGAGAGAGAGAGAGAGAGAGAGAGAGAGAGAGAGAGAGAGAGAGAGAGAGAGAGAGAGAGAAATATATATATATTTTCAGTTTACCTTCACAAAATATGAAGTATTTTACACTGTTCCGCCTAGAATAGATCTCTTGTCATAATGAATATATCCTAAAACAGAGAGAGAGAGAGAGAGAGAGAGAGAGAGAGAGAGAGAGAGAGAGAGAGAGAGAGAGAGAGAGAGAGAGAGAGAGAAATACTTTGTTTAATTCACATATGAAATATTTTACTTTGTTTCGTCTAGAATAGATCTTTCATAATAATGAATATATAGTAAAACACAGAGAGAGAGAGAGAGAGAGAGAGAGAGAGAGAGAGAGAGAGAGAGAGAGAGAGAGAGAGAGAGAGAGGAGAGAGAGAGAGAGAGAATACTTTGTGTTTAACTTCACATATGTAATATTTTACATTGTTTCGTCTAGAATAGATCTTTCATAGTGATGAATATATCCTGAACAGAGAGAGAGAGAGAGAGAGAGAGAGAGAGAGAGAGAGAGAGAGAGAGAGAGAGAGAGAGAGAGAGAGAGAGAGAGAGAAATACTTTGTGCTTAACTTCACATATGAAATATTTTACATTTTTTCGTGTAGAATAGATCTCCTTTCATAGTGATGAATATATCCTAAAACAGAGAGAGAGAGAGAGAGGAGAGAGAGAGAGAGAGAGAGAGAGAGAGAGAGAGAGAGAGAGAGAGAGAGAGAGAGAGAGAGAATGCGCGGTGTGTGATTGATACCTTAATTGGCTCAGTAGGGTTACATATCGAAGGAAGGGGAAGGAATTCTTTGAAGTAAACGTTCTTGTGAAGCAAACATCGAAGTGGAAAGAGTTTGAAGGACCATTAACGCTGCCTTTCCGAGAAGACGGATGTCAGGGAATCATTCACATAAACCTTATTAATATTCTATTTATTTTCCATCGATTTTCACTTGTCCAACCTTCAAGTCAGTAGGAGATTCTAGTAATGTATGATTTTCAGCATTTCATGATTGGAGTTCATTCAATCGGTGAAAAATGTTCATTTCGATTTCCAAGATTTCAATGCCGATATCATAGTTTAAAAAAAAAAAAACGTAGTTTTAATCGGAAATTATCCGTAAAAATATACTGTTCTCACCCGTATTTCAGTGAAATACAGGCGACCGTAATTTTAACTGACTTTGTTATTATTTTTCACGGGTTGGTGACCGTAATATCACTCCTTTACGTCAATATATCTGTTTTCAAAACGGTAAAAATCTTGGCATAAATGTTGCCAGGAATTTTACCGTTTTTTTTTAATACAAATTTTAACAGTGTATTTACAAAATTCTTTCGATACGATAAAATATATTTGCGATTGTAATGCTAGTCACAGTAAGGTTAGGCTATGTACCTAATCTAAAGTCTAATTGTTTCGAGGAAGAATGCTGTTGTATTTCCTTCTGAGAACTCTTACCCTCGTATCAATTAATTCAAGTGTCATTGCAGTTATAAATAACTGTGGCTCTGAGTGTATACGAGTACTATTTTCAGAGCCGCTGACGTTTGTTCCGAACTTTTCTTGCATTTTTTCCTTTAAGTCATATAAACGTTAATTATTTCAAGGGAAATTAACTTGAGGATTTAGCGAAATAATAGATGTTGTTTTTATGGAAACTATTCAATAATATATTTTAAAATGTAGTTTTAAATAAATTTAATGATTTTATGGGAATATATATTTGTTATTGTATTAGGGATAAAGCAATATATGTAAATAATTTTCAAGGTCTATAGAATACTCTTTAGACATTATCGAAATGATAAAAGTTGTTTTATGGAAACTATTCGTTAATATATGGTAGAATGTAGTTTTATATAAATTTAATGATTTTTTTGAGAATATATATTTGTTATTATTGTAGGGATAAATCAATATATGTAAATCAGCTTTAAGGTCTATAGAATAATCTTTTCTCTAGACATTTACCGAAATGATAAACGTTGGTTTATGGAAACTATTCAATACTATATTCTAGAACGTTATTTTATATAAATTTCATTTATGGGAATATGTATTTGTTATTATTCTAGAGATAAATCAACATATATAATTCAGCTTCACGGTGTATAGAATACTCTTTAGACATTTAACGAAATAATAAACGTATTATGGCCACTATTCAATAATATATTCTAGAATGTTATTTTATATAAATTTGATTTATGGGAATGTATATATATCTTATTCTAGAGAATAAAGCAATATATGTAAATCATCTTCAAGATCTATAGAATACGCTTTACTCTAGACATTTAGCAAAATGATAAACGTTGGTTTATGAAAACTATTCAATAATATATTCTAGAATGTTATTTTGTATAAATTTCATTTATGGGAATATATATTTGTTATTATTCTAGAGATAAATCAACATATATAATTCAGCTTCACGGTGTATAGAATACTCTTTAGACATTTAACGAAATAATAAACGTATTATGGCCACTATTCAATAATATATTCTAGAATGTTATTTTATATAAATGTAATTTATGGGAATATATTTTTCTTATTCTAGAGAATAAAGCAATATATGTAAATCAGCTTCAAGGTCTATAGAATATTCTTTAGACCTTTAGCGAAATGATAAACGTTGTTTTATGGAAACTGTTCAGTAATATATTATAGAATGTTGTTTTATATAAATTAATGATTTTATAGGAATATATATTTTTTATTCTAGAGATAAATCACTATATAAAAATCAGCTTCAAGGTCTATAATAATATTTTTTTAGACCTTGATGAGCTTTATGTGTCAGAAATTTCGAATACTGAACATTCTGGTTTCGTTTTACGTTCTGGTTGAGTCCAAGTTCTGCCATTTAAATACTCGTAGCGGCTAAATTGCGAATTAACAAACTAGTCAAACCTCGTCACTTGTAATACTATTGTAGACTCTTCGAAATTAATGGGTTACAAAGTACATTTGTTTAAACTTTTCTGTAGTTTTGGATTATCATGCCGTACTAAATAACAAATTTCTTTACATATTATGATTATAGATTTAGATACGTCAATTCATCCAGAACTTAGCTATACTGAATAGCTATAGAGTTATTGGGTCTTTTGACTGGCCAGATAGTACTACATTGGATCCCTGTTAGGTTACGGATGATTTTTCCTTTGCCTAATTATATACCGAATTTTCTGGCCTATTCTATTACTCATTCTCCTCTCTCCTCATACACCTGACAACAATAAGATACCAAAAATTCTGTACTAAAAGGGTTAAATACTGCACTGTAATTATTCATTGGCTGCTTTTTTCTTGGTAATAGTAGAACAGAATCTTTAGCCAGGCTAAGCATTTCTTTTAGGATAAGGACACTCAAAAATTATACCATTGTTCTCTAGTCTTACACTCAAGCACGCTATTCTATTTTTTTCCTTATTTCCTTTCCTTATTTCCTTTCCTCAATGGGCTATATTTCCTGTTGTAGACCTTGTGTTTGTTGCATCCTACTTTTCCAACCAAGGCTGTACCTTAATAATAATAATAATAATAATAATAATAATAATAATAATAATAATAATAATAATTATAATAATAATAATAATAATAATAATAATAATAATAATAATAATATTCTCACCTCGTCGAAAATAATAATAAAAATAATAATAGTCTCAGCTCGTCAAAAGCAACTTGAGCGGAATAAGGAGGTATTTCCCCGTAGGCTTTATGCATGCCGATTATCCTAGCAACATTACTGACTTTCGCAGATGTTACTGTAATTAGGTGAAGTAGAGAAGAGACAACGCACAATTTGCAATTTATAGAGGACTTTCGTGATATTTGCTTATGATTATTTGCTGTTCTCCAAACTGAATTTTCACTGTTTTGTCTTTTTAACATCTTCCCGAATTATTTTCCCTTATCAGCATTTCTGCGATAAATGAATAAGTATTACAGTCTTTGGAATTACTTTCCATTC
>NC_090727.1:163588046-163600546 GCF_036898095.1 Palaemon carinicauda | reverse complement strand
GAGGCATTTTACAATAGAAGAGAGTAATTTAGCTATTTTATATATATATATATATATATATATATATATATATATATATATATATATATATATATATATATATATATATATATATATATATATATATATATATATGAATGACTATAATCTCTATTTTTATCATAGAAAGTTCACACTGGATATATATTCACAAGATAATGCTTTTGTTGTTATTTAAGGCTGCGCGCGCACACATATATTGTAGATATAGTACTGTTTTACTCTTCTTGAGCACGAAGGCAGTCTATAGGCCTATATATATATATATATATATATATATATATATATATATATATATATATATATGTGTGTGTGTGTGTGTGTGTGTGTGTGATTGTGAAATATCAGCAAAAATCTTTTTGGAGTCAATTTCTTAGGTATTCATTGAAAGCGTTTGTAGTTTTGTAATAAAGTAAAACAATTTTGCATATTTACATTCTCCATCGAGGTTGGGAGGAGGTTATAAGCCACGGAAAGTTTGTTTGTGAACAACTACCTGGACACAATTTTACTCATTGAGTAGTGGCACTCTCTGGGATTAATTGTATTCAAAGTCTTAGTTCAAAGGTTAAGGTCGAGCAATAGGCCGACCGAAATAACCCGATCCTTAACCTCGAGTTCGCACATGGGTTTCACACAGACTTTAAATACGCTTTTGCTTTAAATTGATTTTGGGAAAGGCAAGCAGGTTTCGAGAAATAAGCTGCCGTGCCGGAGGTCTGCACTCAGAGTGGTTTTTTAGTTAGAACTAAATTTTCAGGAATATTGTTAGACATTTGATCCTTTTAGTTCAACATCTATTTAATTACATTCATATAAACTATATTCTTTAGTTCATCGTGTAAAATTGTTACTATGACATATGTAGACGGCTTCCAGTGGCTATCTCACCTAGGTTATTCTTATATTTCACAGACATATTTCCTATCTTATACCTACAATAGAATAAATATATTTGTTTTTTTAATTATCATTAGGTCTTTCCTTGCCCCCCCAAAAAGTATAGAGATCACCCAGAGGTTGTCCATCATAATGTAATTTATATGTTTTTACGGGTAGATGAAAGGGAAATTTATTTTGCCTGAATCTAGTCCACAAGGTTTGTTTTCCATCTTCACTTATATCACTAACGTTAATTTGATGTAGTTTATAATCATATTTCCAAATATATATATTTTTTTTTTTGTACTTAAAGAAAACTTTGCTCAAACGCATAAACCATTGATTTTTATTCAAATAATGTATTAGTTATTAGTATAATTCATAACTTAATTGGCTTAAATAACCTGATTCAATATCTGACATATGAACGACATCATTTTCACAAGCTTTTCATGGCCGCAACATTATTCACAGTATTCGTTTACCCTGAAGCATTTAATGTACCTATTTTTTATTACCAAAAAAAATTAATAATAAATAATATAAGGGAACTTACTCGGTATGAATTGGAGGATTTTTCCCCGTAGAATTCTTCCAGACTTCTCAAATTAATTTATCTAGGCATGTGTAAACTTAACAGCGGCATCAGGGTTTTTTTTTTTTTTTCTCCCTACTACCTGGAACGGAAGCCAAATAACTACGGCGAGTCCAATTATGTGACGTCAGTTTTACGTCAGTTCTACGTCAGAGTAATTATGAGGAGCGTTCTTTAATATTTGAAGTATTTTTAACCTCGATGAGTGTTAAGAGTACCGTTACGGGATGTACTGAGCACGTATTCTTGAGTCCACAAGTACTTTCTTACACCCACGCACGTGTTGCGGGTGAGAGAATTAAAGGTTATATATGTATGTATCTATCTATATCTATCTATCTATCTATCTATCTATATATATATATATATATATATATATATATATATATATATATATATATATATATATATATATATATATATATATTGTGGTGAAATGTTGACTTGAAATCATGAATGGAGAAATATTGATTTAATAGCTCAAGATAGAGACGACTGGCGAAATCTAACGTAGGGCCTTTTCGCCAATAGAGAGAGAGAGAGAGAGAGAGAGAGAGAGAGAGAGAGAGAGAGAGAGAGAGAGAGAGAGAGAGAGAGAGAGAGAGAGAGCGTTTCTTTAGTATGAATAATCATGTACGCGGATGCGAGCATTCTAATGTGGAGTAAAAGTTGTGTATGTGCAATTATCTCAGCATATCATTACTGAAGTTGTATCTTGATTGATAACAATAATAGATTAAAGAATCGTATAATTCATTCACGTTTAAAAATCCCATTGAATTCCCTGAGGCACAATCAGATGCCAAAGTCAATACATGTATGAATTCACATTATTATTATTATTAATATTATTATTATTATTATTACTTGCTAAGCTACAATGGTAGTTGGAAAAGCAGGATGATAAACGCCCAGGGGCCCCAACAGGGAAAATAGCCCAGTAAGGAAAGGAATAAAGACCATCAGCCCTTTTGTATCGGTCATGAATAGAATTAACATATTACAACAGCCAGGTTGGCTGGTATTAGTATCGAAATGATCCTGCCAATGTATGATTTTTCATGTTTTTTTTCATTATCAATCTTATGTCATCATTAAATTAACATAGCTTTCTTTTAACTGGTTTTTGAGTTTTAATTTATTATTTTACTTTTGATAATTGCGACAAGAGTTTGAGCAGCAAAAAGACCTAACATCAAGGGTAGTTTTCTTTTCTGGAAATTGTAATGTAAACATCTGGGGCAGTGAAAATTTTGAGTTTTCTTGTTGCTCGCCTCCCCCTCCCCCTTACACGACTCGTCATGAAAATACGGGTAACCTTCATAATTATAAGACCCTTCATAATTATAGTAAATAAAAAAACAGGAACTGACCATATATATATATATATATATATATATATATATATATATATTTATATTTATATATATATATATATATATATATATATATATATATATATATATATATATATATATATATATACATACATACTTATAAAACATGTCTCTGAAGCAGTCCATCTCAAAATCTGGGATCGTTAAAATTTTGAGTTTATTTTCCTGATACTCCCTCTTACCATCTCGTCAGGAAAATATGGGTAACCTTCATAACTTTAATACCCTTTATAAATATAGAATATAAGAGAAAACAGGAACTGACCAACACCGTCTGTGAATTATCTTTTCAATTGCAATAGTTGAAATATTGCATTCGATTATCATATTTATTGGTCAATGGGATTTCTTTAGGTAACGTTACGAAACTCCATTTTTTTCTGTGTTCCTCTTTAAGAATTATAAGTTTGTTCAGCCATTCATACTTGGTCAATAGACTGCTTGATATTCAAAAGATTTGTCTGTGATGATTATATCTTTTATGTATAATTTGTCCTTTTGCAGTATGCTGAATGAAATTGATCATGGTTTACCTTTCATCAATGAGTTATTCCAATGAGATACAAAGTGTTCTTAGGCTGATAATATAGCAAATCAGTTCATTAAGACTGTTTTTTTTTTATATATATATTTGACACATAATTATTATTATTATTAGCCAAGCTACAATCTGTACCGCACGTGTTTCACATACCTTTGCACACCCCAACGGTATTGTCTTTTTTTTCTTCTTTTTTTTTTCTTTTTCCGCTCGTCCCTCACTGTTAACACAACCTGTTTAACCTTGTCTTTACGTGAATGTGTCTGAATTTTTTTTAGACTTGTCCGGAACCTCTTATATATAAACTCGCTATCTGTTGAAATAAAGTCAGTTCCATTCACCTCCCCGCTCAGTTACAACCTAACGACCCACCCAAGTGTGCAAAGGAATTAAAGAAATAACAAAAATATTTATAAATAATATTGAAAAATAGGAAATGTATTAAGATAAGTCACAACGTTGGATATATCAGTCATATATACACTACGAATAAAAGACATGCTATCCTGCTCAGTGGAAAAACATTTGCAACACGTTTGATATCATGAAATTTCACCGATTGAACCGCCAGGTCTGGAAGATGATTCCACAGTCTGGTCACAGTTGAAATAAAACTTAACATTCCAATGACCCGTTTGTATCTTCACTGCAGATCTGAATACTGCAACCAACCGGGAGCACTCATCCTCTTTCCACTTACGAACCACACGGCAACCTTACAGCCGTAATCCCCTAAAAAGAAAAGTTGCGTTGAAAAGGTCCCCTGCAAACCCTACGTCGTTCTGAAGCCCCACAATGGGGTTTAAAGGTCGCCCATGAATGGCAGAGGCAAGGGACAGTGACATTGCCCTAGCAAACGGGTGAATGCCCTAGAGACTGACCATGTTATATGATCAGCGCCTATGCCCCCTCTCCTCCAAAGGTAGGACCAGGGAGGGCCAGATAATGGCTGCTGATGACTCAACAGATAGACCTGTAGCCTCCCCCAAACCCCCCAACCTTAGCTCACAAGAATGGTAAGGTTGCAGACACTAAAGGCGCTAATGAGTCTAAGCGGGACTCGAAACCCCGTCTGGCAAACACCAGGCAGAGACGTTACCAATCAGGCCACAACAATACTTGGATGATTGGCATTCAGTCACAGGGTGTAGTTGGGATTGCTCACATCCTCCTCCTCCTCCAGCTTTACGAATGATCTCCTCCTCCTTCGCCTCCCCCCTCCCACTCCTCCTCCCCTTTTTCCCCTTCTCATTCTCCTCCTCCCCTTTTTCCCCTTCTCATTCTCCTCCTCCCCTTTTTCCCCTTCTCATTCTCCTCCTCCCCTTTTTCCCCTTCTCATTCTCCTCCTCCCCTTTTTCCCCTTCTCATTCTCCTCCTCCCCTTTTTCCCCTTCTCATTCTCCTCCTCCCCCTCCCTCTCCTCCCCCTCCTCCTCCTCCCCCTTCCCCTCTCTCATTCTCCTCCTACTCCTCCTCCTCCTCTTACTCCTCCTCCTCCTCCCTCTCATTCTACTCCCCCTCTCTCTCCTCCTCCTCCCTCTCCTCCTTCTCTTCCTCCTCCTCCAGCTTTACGAATGATATCCTTCAACAAGCTCATCTATATGCACCGACGTCTCTCAATATCAGAGAAATTTGCATCTACAAGCCACGTAATCTCCGCTTTCCATAGTATATACGGTCTCCGTCTCTGTCAGTCACTTCTGTTCCTGATACTAGATTCTCTCTCTCTCTCTCTCTCTCTCTCTCTCTCTCTCTCTCTCTCTCTCTCTCTCTCTCTCTCTCTCTCTCTCTCTCTCTCTCTCTCTCTATATATATATATATATATATATATATATATATATATATGCGTGTGTGTGTGTGTGTTTGTGTGTAATTTTGGATCTTATTCTCATTTTGTAGAAGTGATAAATTTCTTCATTTCAGACATTGATATATATATATATATATATATATATATATATATATATATATATATATATATATATATATGTATGTATGTATGTATGTATGTATGTATATATTTAATATTTAATATCTGTGTGAGTGGGATGGGACGCTCGGTAAGAGGTTGTCAGTAATATTAAAACATATCTGGTTTATTTAAAAGCGCTGGAGTATATTATAACTCTCCTATCCTATCTATATAGGTTTATTTATTTTCTTGTTTCCTTTCCACACTGGGATATTTTTTCCTGTTGGAGCCCTCGGGCTTATAGCATCCAGCTTATCCATCTAGGGTTGTAGCTTAGCTGATAATAATAATAATAATAATGATAATAATAATAATATTAATAATAATAATAATAATAATAATAATAATAATAATAATAATAAAATGTTGCAATGGTTTTCCTGTTTTTATAATCAAGGTATGATTGTATTTTCTTTTAAATTTGATCACACGAGTTTCTATCCAGTCCTTTCTATTCATGAAATTAACAAATAGATTTTGATGGTTGTCATTTCCACTGTTACGATATATATATATATATATATATATATATATATATATATATATATATATATATATATATATATATATATATATATATATATATACACACACATGATGGAGAATTATTACCAGCAAAAAGGTTTTAGGAGATAATTTCTTAAATATTAATTTGTAACAAACTGATTATTTTATAAATTGCTATCAAAATGTTATATTATGAAAGTTGATACTTTAATACATTCTGATATAAAAAAAAAAAATTATATCTCCTAAATCGGGGTTTTTACTATTAATAAATTAAAGCCACCACCACGTTAAAATTCAAATATGCTAAGTAAACCTTTTGGATGGTGGTTATATTTAACTTGTAATTTAAAACAAGCAAGATTCTAAGGGGGGTGGGGGAACGGCCCCAAAAAGCCTTTGAAATAGGAAGGTAAAAATGCCAAGTTAATGCAATATTTAACGAAGAAAAATTATTCCTTATCGGGAAGGCTGCGAGTTGGTCTGTCAGTTCTTTTGCGAGGCGTAATCTTAAATGAAAATCAGGGCGGGAGATCCTCTTCGATGCCTGCCTGCTGCCTCTGCTGCCTCTGCCTCTGCCTCTGCTCCTCCATCATTGGTCTCTCTCTGGAAACATTGCCTGGTGGTCGTCAGGTCAGAGAATTGGTCCGTGTGCTCCATGATGTATCACTCGGCCACCCCCAAAAAATTATATAGTAAAAATAGATATGTAGTTTGGTCAGAGTATTTTTGTTAAAGAATATTTCATAAATAAAATCTCCAATTGAATTTTTTAAGGGGATTAATTTAGTATACAATTTTGTGACGTTAATTCTATTGTCTGGATATTAGTACCTGGATGAGTAACCAGCAGTCGACGTCAGACTGACAGGCTAGTGGCATTTACGCAGTTCTTTCAAAAAACATTTCTTGTAATCTTTGGTTAGGCTAAAAAAGCAGTAGAGCATGATTGTTTTTCCGTGGGGCAGTGGGGGGGGGGGGGTCACCCTGTTGGTTGGCGTTGGTTGCTGTTGGTTAAAGTAGAGCATGACTTTTTTTTTTCCTTGGGTGGGGTTGGTGGTGGGGACGGGTAGGTGATTGGTAGCGATAATTATCTCAAAGATGAAAGGGGATGTAAGACTGCCTTTTATATTATTTCTTTTTCTCATTTTAACTGAGAAAAACGTTCATTAACCAAGGATTAACGATTAGCTTTTGATGTGATTATTTCCACAAAAATCTATCCAATTATGTATATGGTTTTATATTTTTCATTTTTGTTTGGGGGGGGTTGGAAGGTCTTTTTAGCTCTTTATTACTATTATTTCTGGCCAAGCTACAACCCTTGTTGGAAAAGCAGAATACTGTAAACCCAAGGGCTCAAACGAGCAGCAGCACAAACAGTCACAGGAGACAAGTATCTTGAAATTCTAATAAATCAAGTTGTTCCCCCAGTTACAGCAACAGCCTAATTCATAACCTTTATTTCCAACAAGATGGGGCCACCCCACATTATTCAAGAGCACTCTGTGTAGTGATCAAACATTTCCAGAGAAATGGATTGGCCAAAGAGGTCTAATCGAATGGCCGGCACATTCACCAGACCCCAGTGGATAACTTCCTTTAGGGAGTATACTCAAGGGTAAAGTTTATAGTCGAAAACCAAGAAGTGTCGGCCATTTTAAAAATGATATAGGAGATGCATTTCAAGAAATTAATACCCAAAGAGACTTGTGCAAAACAGTTTGTCGAAGCGTTGAAGGTAGTCTTCAAAGTTGTGTAAATTGTGATGGAAAACAGTTTGAGCACGTGCGTTGATAGAATTTAAGGGGTTTTGTATTATTGTTTATGGTAAAATATAATTGCCAATGCAGTAATTGTTAGTAAATATGATTGTATATATATATATGTAATCTCAAAATAAATGTAATAATTTACTGTCCACCTATTATTGGACCACGCTTATATGTATATATATATATATGTATATATATATATATATATATATATATATATATGTATATATATATGTAATATATACATATATGATATATATAATATATATAATATATATGTATATATAATATATACATATATGATATATATAGATATATAATATATATGTATAATATATATATATAATATATATATAATATATATATAAATATATATATATATAT
The DNA here is from genome assembly GCF_036898095.1 of Palaemon carinicauda. NCBI lineage: Eukaryota > Metazoa > Arthropoda > Malacostraca > Decapoda > Palaemonidae > Palaemon > Palaemon carinicauda. The sequence continues at coordinate 163,592,456 of NC_090727.1, read as the reverse complement.
ATATATATATATATATATATATATATATATATATATTTATATTCATGGGCTACTATCATCTGTATTTCTGTCATCCGTTTTCCTTTTATTCAATTGAATAATTAATTAAAGGATTACTTCTATGTTCGTCTGTGCTTACGTTTAAGCACAAACTATCTTTTAATTCATCTATTTTTGTCCCATTTACAAACCTCACAGATATAGAATCCAGTTTTATTATTTTTGTCAACTTTTGTGTTGATGGTTAACAGCTTTCACCTTTTATCCATTTTTTTTATAAACACTCTGGTCATTGAACCACTCACACGGAACATCAATATAGTGAATTTAATTGAATTGAATTTAAGATATGTACAATAACCCACCAAGTTATCAGAACCGATCACCAAAATATCTAAGAGAATTGCCACATATTGTGCAGCCAACAAATCGTCCAGACACGATAAGAGTTACAGATGGTTTCAAACTATTAAAACCAAGATACATGTGTACTGTAGGGTCTAGAGCCTTTAGATATGCGGCCCTGAAACTATACAATAGGCTCCCACGAGACATCCGAATAATTGAAGATATTAAAGTTTTCAAGAGAAAACTAAAGACTTTCTTATTCTGCGAGTGTTTTGACAGTAAGCGAACAATCGCATTGTGAAATGGTAAATGCTCCCAAGTGAACATCATAAAACGACCGTGGAGGTCCTGTAGAGAGAAGGGTTCCCTTGCTCTACAGGACCCGATAAGTAAAGTAAAGGTATCTCAGGTTAACCGTAGGAGGAAGGGTCCTGGGCTGGTAGCTTGGAGGGGAGGTGGAGGATGGAATCTACTCTCGCTCGATCGTATCATCCTGAGGGTCTTCTTTTCCTGAAAGCGTTGTGGGCTAGTGAAGGGATCTCTTAGACGCGTTGTTAGTGGACTGGTTGCCCTTGAAAACCTCTCGGGGGAAGTCGAGGGCCTTCTTGGACGGCTAAATTCCAAAGCGCTCATTGGCAGAATTCTTTAGTAGATTTCCTCTGGGCTTTTGCACAAACTTTTTTTAATCGTGAACAATTTTAGGTCATATTTTAGTTTTTTAAGTTTGCGTATATTTATTTTTGAATATTTGAAATATTTTGCGGTTTGCCTAGACATCGGTTGAATATTTTTTTTTTCTTTTTATATTAATTTTTTTTTGTGGTAAATGATTACCTTAGTTTTATTATATATATTGTTCCATTACCTTTCATATATAATTTATTCCATTCATTGCTAATGAAACATCATATTTTCAGTGGCTGCAAACTAGATGAAAAGGGTGTAAGTGACATCACTAGTGAGTTTATTGTCTGCATCAGAAACAATCTCTTGAAGAAATCAATACATGAAGCATGTATCAACTAGGTCACGACAGAAAATCAGGTAAGCAATGCATAGAATATACCAAATGTTTGAATACATAAACTAAGGATTGTATAATTAACTGTTCGATAGATGAGGCGTAATTTTATATAGATAAGTAGTAGCAAATATTAATACCTGTATAAAGATTAATTTTGTTGCATTCCTTCAAACTGTCTTGCACGATCTCTTTGACTATCGAATAACATGGGTGATATATCTTTTATAGAAACTCCCTACTTCACTGTGGGTTACAAGATGCTTTTTTTTAATCTGTGTTTTTAGGACTCTTGCTAGACTGTGGGTTTAAGACCCTCCCAATATAATGGTGGATTTTAGGTACTCGTATTAATTTGTGGGTTTAGGACTCTTGCTAGACTGTGGGTTTAAGACACTCCAACTATAATGTCGGTTTTCTGGTACTCGTATTAATCTGTGGGTTTTTATGACTCTTGCTAAACTGTGGGTCTAAGACACTCCAACTATAATGTGGGGTTTTAAGGTACTTTCATTAATGTGTGTTTGGGATTCTTACTAAACTCTGGGTTTAAGACAATCCTTATAGATTGTGAGTTTTAAGATACTTTTATTAATGTTTGTTTAGCATTCTTGCTAGACTGTGGGTTTAAGACATTCCCGCTATGATGTGGGTTTTAAGGTACTCGTATTAATCTGTGCGTTTAGGACACTTACTAAACTCTGGGTTTAAGACACTCCCGCTAGATTGTGTGTTTTAAGACACTCGTATGAATCTGTTTCTGGAGGCGATGTTTAGGAAATCCCTAAGTGCCTTGAGATGAGTTTTGTTACTAGATATATTTTAGTAACACCAATTGCCCTCCTTCGGCTCAAATATTCCTCTATCTTCAGTTGAATTTCTGCATTTTACATATTTATTTCTAAATTTGAAGCTTCATTTCTTCATTTTACGCTTTTCATAAAGTTCCGCTGATTGGATAATATTTTCCTCTGTGGAAGAAATCGATTGAAGATCACATTTAAGATAAAATTCCCAGTTTTCCCAATCGCCTTGTCTCAGGTCGAGCAAGCAAATGTGGTAAAAAGACATTACATACAAATCACTGCTTTTTTTTACCACGGTCGAACAAATTCGAAATCGTTTTATCTCGTTTTATCTTTACTTACAATTAGCTGTTTGAGATGGCCTGAAGGTATGGCTAGAGGAAAAAATAGAATGACATGGGGTAATTAGACAGTTACATTAGCATTACATCTGTTAATTAGATTTACTGATAGATGGAAAAAAGAAGTGAAAGGGACGGCGATAAAAATCATAATAGGAAAGGGAGAGGGGAGAAAGCAAAGTAAGGGGAAACGGAGAGATTAGGCAATCGTCACGAACGAGGGGTAAATGGAAGAAAAGGGAAATGAGAATGGTTGTCATTTCCCTTCTGCGTGATTACTTGAACCAACATCAAAAGATGACGAAAATGGCGCGCGCGTCCCTATCTCAAAAGGGAAAACCTCCATCGATTCGTCTTTGCAAATGATATATCGAAAATCGCGCCTCGCAGCTCTCGATCGGTGGTAACAGAGTAGGATATCCCTGTTGGGGAGGGCAGGGATATGAATTGGGGTTCCTTTCCTTCAGTGCAAAGTGTGCTCTGATTCTCTTGATGTTCAGATCAGCAGTGGAATACCAGTAAATGGATGAGAAGTGGTCATTCTCGACTTGCTCTTATGCAGTACCAAATTTAACCGATGCTTCGGGGACCTTATAGTCATTTTACAGCTAACAGTGATTCGATGTAATCTGTATCTTAAGACAATCTGTTTTGTACTTATCATTTAAGATATGAAATTTATATAAAAATGGTCTATTTGGTTACAAAAAATATAAATGACTGGAGGGGCACTCAGTTGACATTGCCCTCGACACGCCAAACAGTCTTATTTTGCTCTTTATCTCTACTGCGTATTTGTACTTTCATGTATTTTCTGAGACCTCATCGTTAGATATCTTAAAGCTAACAGTAATTCGATGCAATCTGTATCTTAAGCCAATCTGTTTTGTATTCATCATTCAAGATAGGACATTCATATGAAAATGGTCACTTAGGTTACAAAAACATATATAACAATAGTCGATTTTTTTTAGTGAGGCAGATTTGCACCGACTCGCAGGGGTGTCCTTTTAGCTCGGAAAAGTTACCTGATAGCTGATTGGTCGGGAGTATTCGGACGAAAATACTTCCGACCAAACAGCTATTAAGAAACTTTTCAGAGCTAAAAGGGCACCGCTGCGAGTCGGTGCAAATCTGCCTCACTAAAAAAAAAATTAACTTGAGGGTCACTCGGTTCACATTGCCCTCGCCAAACCAAACAGTCTTATTTTCCTCTTAACCCCACTGCGTATTTGTACTTCGATGTATTTTCTTCAAAATCTATTGGATTTGTCCTTGGGTCATATCCCACATGCCTGCAAAATTTCGTTGAAATTGGTTATGTAGTTTTACCGTGATGTTCACAAACAAAAGATCTCCGAAGAAAACTAGATGAAATTTGTCCAGTATCTCACAGCCCTTTATGTCTAGTTTCTATTCATTTCTATATTTAGTTTTTATTCATTTTTATATCTAGTTTTTATTCATTTCTATATTTAGTTTTTATTCATTTTTATATCTAGTTTTTATTCATTTCTATATTTACTTTTATTCATTTTTATATCTAGATTTTATTCATTTCTATATTTAGTTTTTACTCATTTTTATATCTAGTTTTTATTCATTTCTATATTTAGTTTTTATTCATTTTTATATCTAGATTTTATTCATTTCTATATTTAGTTTTTATTAATTTTTATATCTAGTTTTTATTCATTTCTATATATAGTTTTTATTAATTTTTATATCTAGTTTTTATTCATTTCTATATAGTTTTTATTTATTTTTATATCTAGTTTTTATTCATTTCTTTACTTGGCTATTTATCCGTGTTGGAGCCCTTGGGATTGCAGCATCTTGCTTTTCAAATTAGGGTTATAGCTTAGCTAATAATAATAATAATAATAATAATAAT
>NC_090727.1:163553046-163583046 GCF_036898095.1 Palaemon carinicauda | reverse complement strand
ACTTTGTTCTATCCAAATATGTGGCATAATTCTTTAATTTTCCTTTACCTTCCTTGCCTTAACCCAAATCAATCACTCTTATCTCGTCTTTCTTTTGCAATAAAATTCCTACTAGTCTATTCACTTTTCCTGGTAAACTAATTTTTTAGACCACCTTTATAACCATCACGTTTATATGGTGGTATAATTATTCCTTTCACTCATTCTTTTAGAAAATTTCACGCGTACAGACATGCTTTACAAGACTGTTAGCCACTTGATTGTTCTATTGGACTTTTACTCTTTATGTTTAATTACTGGAATCAGTATGGACCGGCAGGGGTCACTTGCTTTAGTAAATAGGCATTGCGCATCATTAGAAACTGAGTATCCTTAGATGAATCTAGCCAATGAATCCTCTAGATGCCCTTTGAGTCAATCGTCGTTGGAGGAGATGATGATGATGATTTTTAAAAACTCTTCTTTTGTGTTCTGTTCGTTCATAATTTATATAAAATCCTCCCTTGAGTTTGGTTATTGGTTTTTTAATGTTGTGTGTAAGATATTTATTCAAACAAATCATCGTTTGACTGTTTCAAAATAGGCAAAACTAATGGGTATTCAAAAGGGCAATAGGGACAGATGTTTTGGATGTCTTTCTTCCTGGTTTTTATAATGAAAGAATGATGAAAAATAATGAAGAAACGAGGTAATTTTTGTGAATATTTAGAATTAATGTTTTTAGTAACAAATTATTATTTAGAGAAATGAAACCTGTTACTTTTCTTACACGTAAACAAAGAACAGTTACCAGAAACTTAAAAAATTATAGATTGAAATATTTTAAATTCCCTTCTCTTTAAATCATGAAAAGGTATCCAGCGGAAAAGAATCTCCGATTCAATTTTCCTTTCTCCAAAACTGTTCTTGGTTTTTTGAATTTCATAAAAGGCTGATAGACTGAAAACTTAGAGCGATGTCTATAAACATTGAAACTCTCTCTTGGTGGAAACTCGTTTTTCCCCAGGCCTACTTCAGGAACCGATGAAGTGGGGATAAGAAGAAATAATCCCTCTCCTCTCTTCTCTCATTCCCGATGGAATGAATAATTCTGAAGTTTGATAAGGAAAGAATATACAATTGAGTGTTTCAAAGCATATCTGCTTTGTGCTTCGGATTCGAATTGATGATGCATGAGTACTGATACACCGGATATTGTTCATCGTCATCTGTTGGACTCAAGAGAAGCTGACATGTTAAGCCCTGTCCACACGATCGAGCCTGCCCGACAGGCAAACAGTGATACCAGGCCACAATAGTTAGTAAGAATGAGGATTAATGACGTCAGAAGAGGGAAAACTACAGACAGGGATCTAGCATCATACAGTGTTGCCAGATCCCTGTCTTTAGTTTTCCCCCTTCTGACGTCATCAACCCCCATTTTCACTAACTATTGTGGCCTGGTATCATTGTTTGCCCGTCGGGCATGCTTGATCGTGTGGACAGGGCTTTAGACCAGCGTCAGTCAAACCCATTGAATCAACTCCTGGTGAGAAGAGGAGGAACGCATAGCTGAGAAGGACATAGGAGAAAAGAAAACAAAAGATTATAATTGATGTAGATTGAACTACAATCGAATTAGGAATAGATTAGGCTATAATATCTTGAACGTATTTGTATTCTAAGCCATGACTAAATATATGATGATTATTGATTGATAATGATAGCTGGGAAGGAAATTATAGAGATTTAATTAAATCAAAATTTCCCCTAAAGAAATTACAATTAGAAATTTCTGTGAAAAAATCAGGCTTCCTATCAAAAAAAAATTTACTCAAATTCCAAATTAATGTAATATGAAAATAATTTTCTCAGCCGTAAACTAATATTTCTCCAGGAAGACATAACAAATAATACTCTAAAATGAGGTTTTAGATCGAAGTGGAAGTTCTTACATAACCTTGGGCTAAAGATTGAGGAAGGTAAAGGATTTTCTAAATTGAATGGGAAAGTTTTCCATCGCATCCATTTTGTGTTCCAGTGAACGGAGAATATTAAGAAATTCTTCCTCTCTTCTGTATCGGAAGTTCGTTCGTCGGTATAAATCTCCCGAAAAGGAATTATGTTTTACAGATTCCTGCACAAGAATTCTAAAAAATTCTAAAATTCCAGAATTCCAATCGCTGTAATAGAATTCAATTAATTTTCCTTATCCCCATGCAGTGGAGGCTAATAAAAAAAAGGTTTTTATTATTCGTTTATTATTATGTCAAAATTTAGAATGAATTTTAATCATTTCTTTTTTGTTTTTTAAAATATTCGTATGAAATAGTCGCCTTTTTTTGTGGACCCGTCTGCCTCTTAAATTGAAGAGGGGTTGTGATAATCAAGAACCGTTTAATTGGTTCAAAGATTGGCAAAAGAAAAGAATAGTATAGTCATGAGAGAATTATATATATATATATATATATATATATATATATATATATATATATATATATATATATATATATATATATATATATATATATATATATATTATATGTATATATATTATTTATATATATATATATATATATATATATATATATATATATATATATATATATGTACAAATTTATTTATGATTACACTATTGTTTATATAGATATGTATATAATATTCTCCCCTCTCTCTCTCTCTCTCTCTCTCTCTCTCTCTCTCTCTCTCTCTCTCTCCTCTCTCTCTCTCTCTCTCTCTCTCTCTCTCTCTCTCTCTCTCGCTTTCTTTCTTTATATATATATATATATATATATATATATATATATATATATATATATATATATATATATATATATATATATTATATATATATGTGTGTGTATGTGCGTGCATGCGTGCGCCCCAATTCCTTCATTCCTATTTTCGTCTATTTTAACAATTACTTAAAGAAAGACGGCAAATAGGATAACTAGAAATAGTGATAGTGTTTTCAACGTGGATACAACCTTAAACACATAAAATTCCTTTTTTTAGATTACCGCATGAATGTATGAATGAAGTATTTTTGCTCTCTTCGTTCATGAGGGTAATATTAATGTTTCCGTAATCTATTTTTATGCCATGTAAAACTTTTGCTATACATCAGTCTTCTCTTTATATCTCTTTCTTACTTGATACTCGTCAGGCTCTCTCTCTCTCTCTCTCTCTCTCTCTCTCTCTCTCTCTCTCTCCTCTCTCTCTCTCTCTCTCTCTCTCTCTCTCTCTCTCTCTCTCTTTTACAGAAACATTAATAACATAACCCTAATGAGGAAAGCAAAATTACTTCATTCATCCATTTCATAAAAGCTGAAATAAAAGCACTACAAGTAATAAGTTACGTAAAGAGACAATTCAAATACAAAAAACAAAAACACTGTACTACAGCTGTAGACATCACTAGTAAGACCCCATCTAGAATACGGAGTCCAAATCTGGGCTCCAAGTTTTCAGAAGTATACAGATATCCTCGAAGCAGTACAAGCTAGGCCCACCAAACTAGTTCCAACACTAAGGCAATTTGGATATAGACGGAGGATGGAACGTTTGAACTTATTTGATCTACAAACTCGACGACTAAGGGGACAGTTAATAGAGGCATTCAAAATTCTTAAACTAATAACAAATGTAGATTACAACAAGCTACTCGCGCTTAGCATGAGTTAGTCCAGAGGCAAAGGATTAAAACTGGGATTGAAAAGATGCAACACCACTCAATGTAGCAATTTCTTTACATATAAAATAGCAAATACTTGGAATAGACATTCAACGGACATAGTATACAATAACACGGTAGACGATCTCAAGAATATGTTAGACAAGATCATACGAACTCTAAATGCTTAAACTAAATCGCTCTATCCAAGAGCAGATGGAGTTTCTGCGGGTGGACTAAAACTCACTCTCTCTCTCTCTCTCTCTCTCTCTCTCTCTCTCTCTCCTCTCTCTCTCTCTCTCTCTCTCTCTCTCTCTCTCTCTCTCATATTCTGTTTATAGTTTATCACAGGAATCAAGTATTTTCTTCCATGTGACTTCTCGACTTGAGAAATATGCCATAGCCCCTCCCCCCTTTTTTTTTTTTCTTTTTGTCCAATGTTTGCTGGTAAAGATATAATTTCTTGTCCATATCCTACCGCGGCAACTTCAAAGGATTTTCCAGCATCCTTCTTATCCTTATGAATACCATTTGAATGCATTCAACCGGAAATGACATCTACATCAAAGGATTTTATTTTTTATACTTGAGCAGACGTATCTTACGTACTTTCTTGAAGATTATTTTTTTAAAGATTGATATATCTTATTTCTTTTAAGATATTGTGATTCAATTTGCATGAAGAAATTTATAACCAATGGCTATTTTTTTATAAGGAATTATAAAGATAGAAATTGAGTAAATTAGTATCAGTGCCCCATCATTAAATAAAATAATGTAGGTTACCTGAAGCTATTAGTAGCTGATAGAGTCTTACGTTATCTGAAATTTGATGAGATCTTGAATTAGCTTGAGTGTAGATATAAATAGATGTGTTACCAATCGTATTGATTCTCCTATATTTAAAACGTGTATGTAATCATGATAATCTTAATTTTTTATTATCTTATATATTTCGGTTTTTCGTCCATACGTTAATTGCAAGAAGGGAATGTCCCCTGTTTTTCAAAACTTTATTAAATTTATAAATACTCAAGCTTCTGCTTTTCACCAATACTGTGTGCATATTTTGGCACCAGCCACCCGTTGAGATACCTGCGCTGGAGAGTAATTGGGTCTTGTGACTGGTCAGATAGTACTGCTACATTTGATCCCTCTCTGGTTACTGTTCGTTTTTCCTTTGGCTACATATACACCGAATAGTCTGGCCTAGTCTTTACCCATTCTCATCTTTCCTTATACACCTGCCAACACGAAGATAACCGGAAGATTCTTCTTCATTCAGGTATTAACTACTGAACTGTAATATTGAACTGGCTACTTTCCACTTGGTAAGGATAGAAAACTATTCAACTATGGTAAGAATCTATTATAGGAGAAGGACACTCCAAAATCAAACCATTGTTTACCCTTGGGTAGTGTTATACCCTCTATACCATTGTCTTCCACTGTCTTGGGTTAGAATTTTCTTGCTTGAGGGTACACTCTGGCACACTATTCTATCTGTTTTCTTATTTCCTTTCCTCACTGGGCTATTTTCCCTGTTGAGCCCCTGTGGCTTGTAGCATCTTGCTTTTCCAACTAGAGATGTAGCTTAGCTAGTAATAATAATAAAAAATAATGATAATAAAAGATGATAACGATACAATGTAATTTTAATTAAACTTCATGCGCTGCCTAAACAGTAACTTAAATTTAGGGAGGCTATGTGGTTCAATTCGTTGGCTGAAATTGAAATATCCAAAGGGATTTTGTTGTGAGCGATGGTAAACTTCTTCAACGAAATTACTAAGGAAAAAAGTCGTTAGGGGAAATACTGCAAGAGGTCTTTTGCATTAAAGAGAACTACATATTCTGCCTAATGGTCTGTGTTGTTGAGGTCGGGATTGTAAATTAGTTGACTTGGTGTTTGTAATACGGACAATGTGCGCAAGAAATGACGCTGATAGTGATAAAGATATTGATGATGTCCATGGGATGATTGAGGTAGATCAGAAATACTCTATGATAACACCTTTCTTTACTTCGAACCATGATGTAGGCATCGTCTAGTCGAGAAATGATATAGTTTGAATTGGCCCCGGGAAAAATATGTTATACTTTGGTATAACTGTTGTTCCATTATATTTCTAGTACCTTTACCATATTCTATTCCTCCCAAAATGCATATCAATCACCTAGCGTCAATCTTTTTTAAATTAAGCCAAGATTTGTCGAAAATGTTTTTCAATTTTAACCACTTCATATCCTTACAACTTTAAATACTAGAATTAACCTCGTTCGAAAGCCCTCTCTCTCGGAATTTTAATATCCGGTTGCCTAATATTGACTTGTTTTCTGAATTTGGCAAATGCAGTATACTTTAATATGAGTATTCGTGGACGTTGAGAAAAGGGGCTTCAAGTTTGAAGGGGGTTTGTGTGATTTAAATAAGAGCGAATTTCTCTATATGTAATATGTTTCTTAATTAAATAACTCTTGTGCTGATAAGAGGCGCGCGCGCACACGCACACACAAGTTTGCTGGCCCAGGGTTCGTCTCCCGGCCGGTCACAAGCTCTTGTCTTTGTGTGATTTCGCCTGGGGCTCTGATCCCGAGGTCGTTAAGAGAATCCAGACATTAATGTAGCAAAAATATATATGGCTTATTTGAATATGAAAAACACGTTTAAATGTGCAAATATTTATCATATATATATATATATATATATATATATATATATATATATATATATATATATATATATATATATATATGGAAAAACCATATAGCCGTTACCATATTAGTCATAGAAAGCTAGCACTAGGCCTAGGAGTCTCCTTTGACCAGAGGTGTATAGTATGCTATATGGTATTTATTTATATGATTAATATATTGGAATATATATTTTAGGGTTATATGTATATTTTTTCAATGCCTATCAATTGGATTAATTTTACAGTAATTTCCCAGGTTTTTATTATTATTATTATTATTATTATTATTATTATTATTATTATTATTATTATTATTATCATCATCAAAACAGTGTTCCTTGACTTAGTAGTGATTAAGCTCGATTCACACATTCCCGATTATGGCTCCCGATGATGAGTTCTTGCTCCCGATGCCGATATTTTGCTCCCGATGCTGATTTTTTGTTCCATCGCAAATAAATTGCCGATTTTCCTCGATTATGTGCGATTGGAGGGCCCAGGCCGAAGATCGAAGTCACAGGCCGAAAATCTGGAATCATCAGGAACCACGCTACGATAAATGGCAGTTGTTGCCCCGACCATTTAGGGCAGCGCTAAATGGTCGACCCGCTTCCCGCCATTCGTACCAACCATTCGTACCAACCTCACCGACTTGACAAAAAACCCCTTCGATATTCGGCGATTACACCTTCGATAATCTTTATAGATTGCCAACTACCTATTTTCCTTTCTTTGGAAGCAATCGGGAGCAAAATCGTGAATGTGTGAACCCGGCTTTATTTTATAATTTTAAACACCATTTGTTAGGTTTAATTCCCTCTAAATTGAGCTTATTTTGGTGTTCGGAATTCAAACATCTGGTTAAATGAAACTCCCTACTGATTTTAAACCTCTTTTTTTATAGACGGTATGTCGACGACACGTTTTTATTATTTCGTAGCCCAAGTCATGTCCAATTGTTTTTAAACTATTTGAATTTCAAACACCAAAATATAGATTTTACTAGTGAAGTGGAAATGGATGGTAACATATCTTTCCTTGACATCAACATTCATAAATTTGGTACTGGGTTTAACACATCTGTCTACAGGAAACCAACGTTCACAGGCTTATGCACTAAATTCTCCTCTTTTATTCCTATACAATATAAGAGAAATCTTATCTGTACTCTCACTTATAGAGCGTATAACCTTTGCTCTAATTACCTCAACATTCATAAGGAACTGACGTATATTAAAAAACTACTTTATAACAATGGATTCCCGTATAATTTTACTGATACTTATATAGGGAAAACACTAAGCAAACTCACGCTACCACCTTGTGAAAGGAAACTAATTGCTCCTCGGAAAAATATCTTCTTTTCTATTCCATATCTGGGGTCCCACAGTTTTAAAATACGAAATCATTGCAGTAGAATTGTGCGTGAATTTTATCCTCAGGTATCATTGAAGATCGTGTTTTCCCCCTCAAATGCTATGAGCAAATTTTTCAAATCTAAAGACCGGATCTTTATTCGGGTGTCATATATAAATATAAGAGTGATCGCTGTAATGCATCGTATATTGGAAAAAGTGAAAGACATTACCGTGCAAGAGTGTCTGAGCACTTCGGTCGCTCACCTAGAACGGGTAATCATATGGCAAAACCACCCCATTCAGCCATCAGAGACCATTCCGTAAGTGAGGACCACCCAATGTCCAAGGGGAATTTTTCCATCTTAGTCACTTTGCAGAGTAACCTCGACTTAGTAATAATGGAGGCAATATTCCAGCACAAACTAAAACCAAACCTGGGCCGGGCAACGTATGAATTAAATTGTGTTTGATTTTATTTCATGTGAGTTTATAGCGCTGGCGCTTTGATCTTTTATTTTGTATTTAGATTGATTTTAGTTTTATGTTAATTTCTTATTTTATTTCATAAAGATTTTGTATGTTCATTTTAAATTTTCTATTTTAAATATTCATCATACTATGTTTTAACTTATACAATGTACCCTTTTTTAGGCTCTGATGATGGAAATAGATTTTCCGAAAGCTAAGCAATAAAGATGTATATAATAACCCTGGTACTATTATTCATATATATATATATATATATATATATATATATATATATATATATATATATATATATATATATATGTATATATATATATACTGTGTATATATATATATATATATATATATATATATGTATATATATATATACTGTGTATATATATATATATATATATATATATATATATATATATATATATATATATATATATATGAGGGGTAGATGGAGATGGTTTGGGTATGCTCTTCGCACTCTCCAAGAGAGATTAGTTCATCAAACGTTTAACTGGGCTCCACAAGGCACTAGAAGAATTGGAAGACTCAGGCCTACATGGCTCAGGACTATAAAGTGCGAAGTAGGAGATGAATGGAGAAGTATTGAATTAAAAGGTCAAGACAGAAACGACTGGTGAAATCTAACCGAGGCCATTTGCGTCAACAGGCGAAGGGAGAGATGATGATGATGTTTATATATATATATATATATATATATATATATATATATATATATATATATATATATATATATATATATATATATATATATATGTATATATATATATATATATATATATATATATATATATATATACATATATGTGTGTGTGTGTGTGTGTATGTATGTATGTATGTATGTATGTATGTAAGACAGACTTAACAAATACATATCATTTATGGAAAGTGGAAATTTTCCAAAGGGAAAATAAGCCTTTCGTCAAACGAAAATAAATGGAAATTCCAGATGTGCAAACAAAAGAAAATTGCGAGCGTTATAGTAATCTACGAAAGAATTTTCGTGCCAGAATCTAATATATCAGAAGAAAGCTTCTGAAGATAAACTTGGAAATTAAGTTTTAGATCGAAACGGAATTCTTATGTAATCGTTTCCCTAAAGGAGGAAAAAATACAGGGATTTTCCCTAAATTGAGTAAAGTAGTTTCCCTCTGTCCATTATGCGATCCAGTGAACATGAAGCGCATGGAGAATTTCTATTCTGTTTTCTAAGTAAATTTTTCGTCAGAAATATTTCGGTGAGGAATTATCCTCTGTCTAGAGATTCACTCTCTCATTAGATTCTGTCTTATTATCTTGTTATGAGTTTACATCTCTCATTGAAGTCTGCCTTATTATATTTTGTCCAGAGATTCACCTCTCGTTTAAGTCTGCCTTATTATATTGTGCAGAGATTCACCCTCTCATTGAAGTCTGCCAAGTTATCGTCTGTCCAGAGATTCATTCTCTCATTGAAGTCTGCCTTATTAGCTTTTGTCTAGAGATTCACATCTTCTGTCTACAGATTCACATCTCTCATTGAAGTCTGCCTTATTATCTTCTGTTCAAAGACTCACTCTCTCATTGACGTCGGCCTTATTATCTTCTGTCCAGAGATTCACATCTCTCATTGAAGTCTGCCATAATATCTCCTGTCCAGAAAGTCAAACTCTTATTGAAGTCTTCTTTATATAAATCTTCTGTCCAGAGATTCACTTTCCCATAAATGTCTGCTTTATTATCTTTTATCCAGAGATTTACTCTCCCAATGAAGAAACCTTATTATCTTCTGTCCAGAGATTCAATCTCCCATTAAAGTGTGTCTTATTTTCTTCTGTCCCGAGATTCGCTCTCCCATTGAAGTTTGCTTTCTCGTCTTCTGTTCAGAGATTCACTCACCTATTGAAGTGTTCTTTATTATCTTCAGTCCAGAGATTCACTCTCCCAGTGAAGTCTGCGTTATTATCTTCAGTCCAGAGATTCATTCTCCCATTAAAGTCGTCCTTATTATCTTCAGTCCAGATATTCATTCTCCCAATGAAGTCTTCCTTATCTTCTGTTTAGAGATTCTCTCTCCCATTGAAGTCTGCCTTATTATCTTCTGTCCAGAGATTCACTTTCATTGAAGTCGACCTTATTATTTTCTTCCTCACCGTTATTCCTACATTAAGGGGTCAGTTGCCTGATACGCCCTCTAAGAGCGTCATGCGTAGTTAATGATTTGGCTGAGTGTTTTTTACGATCACATGATCTTACAGGTATTAACCACAGTTATTGGCCGTGGGCCTAACCTTTTATTAAATAGCCCAACTGCAAGGCAGCAGCTTTTCACAGTTACTGGCAGCGAACTTAGCTTTTTGGTTAAGAGCAAGGCTGCAAGGCATACTATCCTATCCTATTTCTCATCCTCTTGGTTTTTTATAGTTAATATATTAATGATTTATTTTAATTTTGTCACTTTTCTTAAAATATTTTATTTTAATTGTTCAATACTTCTCTTGTTGTGTTTATTCCTTCATTTCCTTTCTTCACTGGGCTCTTTGTCCCTGTTGGAGCCCTTGGGTTTATATATTCCTGCTTTTCCAATTAGGGTGTTAGCCTAGCTAGTAAAAATAATAGGAGTTGTTGGTTCCTCTAGTGTGGATTAAGAGTAAGGATGCTAAGCTGTATGTAAATAGGGATTATTCTATATAGTTTTGAATGATGTCAGTGATAAGGTTCCTTTATTAATAAATTATTTTATAGGTACTTATGCGGGAAGCTAAGAGGTGAAATTTGGCTTCTGGAAAGGAAGAGGAAAGCTAATGTAGTTAATTATCAACTGCCATTAGCACGTTCAACTTCAGTATTCCTGATCCCTTCACCTTACTGTTCCAGGTCAGGAACTCCAGTGTTCCATCCACTTAACTTTGTTCCAGGTTAGCTAACATCAGTGTTTCTGATCACTTCAATGTTCTGACTCCTTTTTCTTTCTTTCTTTCTTTCTTTGTCTACATCTTTTCCCACTTCTGTGTGGGGTCGATGTTTCTGGTCAGCTTTCTCCATCTACCTCTGTCCCACACCTCATCACCGGTTAATCCCTTTGATCGAAGGTCATCCTTGATACCGTCCACCCACCTTCGCCTTGGTCTCCCTCTCCTTCTCGTTCCCTGTACCTCCATTTCCATCACTCTTCTCCCAATATACTTTTCTTCTCTTCTCATGACATTACCGTACCACCTCAGTCTACTTTCTTGGATCTTATTTAATAGTTTTCTAACTCCTGTGGTACCCCTAATTACTTCATTTCGTATCTTATCTCTTCTTGCCACCCCACACATTCATCTCAACATTCTCATCTCTGCCACATCCATCTTCTACTCTGTCTTCTTTATTGCCCACGTCTCTGGCTCCTGTTTCCTAGTCGGTTATCTTCAATGTTCTTGATCAGTTATCTTCGGGTTTTCCTGGTCATTTTTGTTGAGTCTTCCTTGTCAGTATCTTAAATTTTTTCCGGTCGGTTGTATATTGGTTAGTTATTTTCAGTTTTCCAGGTCAGCTATCTTCCGTTTTCCTGGTCAGATATCTTCAGTTTTCCTGGTATGTTATTTTTCAAATTTCCTGATCCGTTATCTTCAGTTTTCCTGGTCAATTAACCTAAATTTTCCTGGTCACTTTAATTAAATATTCCTGGTAAGTTATCATCAGTTTTCCTGGTCAGTTATCTTTAATTTTCCCGGTCCGTTATCTTCCATTTTCGTAGTCAGATATCTTTAGTTTTCCTAGTCTGTTATCTTCAAAAATCCTGATCAGGTATCTTCAGTTTTCCTGGTCGGTATCGTCAGTTTTCCTGGTCGGTATCGTCAGTTTTCCTGGTCGGTATCGTCAGTTTTCCTGGTCGGTATCGTCAGTTTTCCTGGTCGGTATCGTCAGTTTTCCTGGTCGGTATCGTCAGTTTTCCTGGTCGGTATCGTCAGTTTTCCTGATCAATTATCATAATTTTTCCTTGCCAGTTATCTTCAATTTTCCTGGTAAGTTATCTTCTGTTTACTTGGTCAGTTATCTTCATTTTTTTCAGTCGGTTATCTCCAGATTTTCTGGTCAGTTATTATCAATTTCCTTAGTTATTATCATTGTTCCTTGTCAGTTATCTTCAGCGTTCTTGGTCAGTTATCTTCAATTTTCTAAGTCAGTTATCTTCAGTTTTGTTGGGAGGTTATTTATAGTTATGGTTGGTTATCTTCATTGTCTTCAGTTTTCTTAGTGTTCTTGGTCAGTTATCTTCAATTTTCATAGTCAGTTATCTTCAATTTTCCTAGTCAGTTATCTTCAATTTTATTCGTCAGTATTCGTAACTTTTCCCACAAAGTTATCTTTAATTTTACTCGTCCGTTATCTGCATTTTTTCCTATTCAGTTAGCTTCAGTTTTCCTTGGTAGTTATCTTCAATTTTCCCGGTCAGTTATCTTCAGTTTTCCTATTCAGCACTTGGCCATTGGCTCATATGCAATAGATTCCATTTTACATGAAAGAAACTCTTCCGGGATTGAAGAATTGACCATACTGAGAGGGATGTCCTCTTTACTAATTCATTTGAATGATGAGTCGTAAACTTTTATTGATGAAGAATTTGATATTGATATATAGAGTAAGAGACATACTGTATATTAAGATTTGTCCACTTTTGGGTTACGAAATTACAAGAAATTATATTGCCTTCTAATATTGTAAGTTTTAGATTCACAAGCTTGTCAACGCACAATATTCTTGATGCATCATAACTACGAAACAACTGTAGCCTACAGTTGCATAGCTTTACTGACCGTAAGATATATTGCATATTAATCATCTTTATCGAGAAATGGAGATATTTTAGAAAGACCAACAACGATTTACATCATCGTTAGGTTTTATAAAAGGATTGTGATTTTGGCCAGTGGTGGTGGTGTTTTTTTTTTTTTTTTTTTTTTTTTTTTCCTCGTCAATGCATTTGCTTAGGGTTTTAGATAACGCCTATCCAAGTAGCCTAAATTCGTTGACTCGCGGGTTGAGAAAAAGATCGGATTTAGTTTTGCGGGAAAACCAAAAGAGATAAAGATCGGATTTAGTTTTGCGGGAAAACCAAAAGCAATTATTCATCTCATTAATCGTTTCTATGTTGTTACCGAATGTTTGAGTCGGAATGTTCCCCCATCTCCAATAATGAACAACTCCTCTTGTAATTAGATAATGATTGAGGGGTTGTTTTTACATTGGTAATCACCCGATATTATTCAGTGGAGGAGGGTGATCTTTTCTAAAGAGGTTCCTATGGCTATATAGATAATGTATGAATATAGCCGCATATGAATCTCATTCCATGATCCTCAGGGAATTTTAAAAAATAAGTATTATGGAATATTTAATCAGAATTGATGATTACTGTCTGGATAGTAGTTATAGGTACTAATGGGTATATTTGATTAGATTTATGCAATAGCTTTAATGAGATGCCTGGTGATTAAGCCTGAAGTATGTCTCAATAATTATGAATTATATCGTTCAAATTGATTCCATTTCTTTAAATGTAAATCTCTCTTTTACGATAACTATCATTATTAACAGCATATATTATATTCATTGTTTATTCGGCATCTGCAGTAGAACATCTTGATATTTCTTTATTGGTTATTGATTTTGATAATTTCTTTCCTTATTGATTAATGATTATTATTACTTTTCTTTATTGATTATTGATTTTAATTAATTTTTACCTTATTGATTTTATTTTTTCCCTTATCGATTATTGATCATTATTACTTTTCCTTATTGATTATTGATTTTAATTATTTCCTTATAGATTTTGTTTTTCCCTTATTCATTATTGATTTTAATTACTTTTTCCTTATTGATTGTTGATTTTAATTACTTTTTCCTTATTGATTGTTGATTTTAATTACTTTTTCCTTATTGATTATTGATTTTAATTGTATTATTCTTTATTGATTATTGATTTTAATTACTTTTTTCCTTATTGATTTTAATTACTTTTATCCTTATTGATATTTTATTTTAACTACTTTTTTCCTGATTGATATTTTATATTATCTACTTTTTTCCTTATTGTTTTTTTTATTTTAATTACTTTTTCCTTATTGGTTATTGATTTTAATTATTTTTTCCTTATTGATTATTGATTTTAATGACTTTTCTTTACTGATTTTAATTGCTTTTTTCCATATTGATTATTGATTTTAATTACTTTTCTTTACTGATTTTAATTGCTTTTTTTCCATATTGATTATTGATTGTACTTACTTTTTCCATTTATGAGTGGTCTTTAAAGCCTTAAAAAAAGGATGTCTTTATCGTTAGAAATTTGCATAAATATAGAAGTATTTTTCTTACATAATAATCCTTCACTTAATGAAATATGTCTGGCCTTATTTTCATAAAGGTATTTTGTAAAGATATCAGCGCCTATATTCATCATATTATGGAAACTTCAAAGGCACTGTCAGTATCCATCTTATTCTTAAAAATGCCCTAAGAGAGGAGTCAGCCGGAATGATTTCTAGATCAAAGTCTTCTCTACTTTGATTTTCTTTTTATGGGGAGGAATTTTTTTCTTCTTCTCTCGGGTTTGATGTATTTTTATATATGGACGAGAGTGACTATTTATATTATTTTTTTTATTATGAATGTATTGATGAAATTGAACAGATGATTATAATCGGCTTAAAGGTTTAAAGGCCGCTCATGAATGGCAGAGGCAAGGGACAGTAACATTGCCTTATTGAGCAGGATAATGCCTTAGAAACTGACCATATATACATATGAACAGTGCCCAAGCCCCCCTCTCCACCCAAGCTAAGACCAAGGAGGGCCAGGCAATGGCTGCTGATGACTCAGCGGATAGACCTATAGGCTCCCCCAAACCCGCCATTACATCCTTAGCTCACAAGTATGAAGAGGTGTCAGCGACCAAAGAAACTTGAGTTTGAGCGGGACGTGAACCTTAGTCTGGCGTTCACCAGTCAGGGATGTTATCACATCGGCCACCACAACCCGTGTTAGATTTTTCAGACCCTTAAGATAAAGGGAATATATAGTATAAGTATTATATTTACTTTAGCTTTGCGTATCTTTTTAAAATGTTACATTCAGATAATGTATAAAGCGGATGGGGCATTATTAATGCTATACCACAAATGAAGAAAGCGAAGGTGGATGGACTGTATCAAGGATGACCTTCGATCAAAGGGATTAACCGCTGATGAAGTGTGGGATAGAGGTAGATGGAGAACACTGGCCAGAAACATCGACCCCACATAAAAGTGGGAAAAAATGCAGACAAAGAAGAAGAAGAAGAAGAAAGCAAACAATTTTCGTAGAAATAAATTCCATACGAATACACGAAGTTAGAAGCAACACATTTTTAGTTTTCTTCATTACACGTTCTAGACATGCAGCCGAAATTGATAAGTACCCAAAGCCAATGTGGAAGGTTGAAGAGGCAAAATTTGAAAAATTCAATCCATCATTCTGAATACGTTAGGATAAAGGCCATCTATAATTACTCATTAAAATACTTAATATACTGTACTTAAAAATGGTATGATACATAGCAAATGAACGAGTTGGTTTTGAATGTTAAGATAAATGGGAGTGGTAATATTAATCGCTTATTTTGCCCATACATTAGATAGAGAATATGTAGTAGATATAGAATCGAGAAATGAAAAAGGGGTATTAAAGAGATTGAGTAAAAGGATGACCTTCGATCAATGGGATCAACCGGTGATGAAGTGTGGGACAGAGGTAGATGGAGAAAGCTGGCCAGAAACATCGACCCCACATAAAAGTGGGAAAAAATGCAGACAAAGAAGAAGAAGAAGAAGAAGAAAGCAAACAATTTTCGTAGAAATAAATTCCATACGAATACACGAAGTTAGAAGCAACACATTTTTAGTTTTCTTCATTACACGTTCTAGACATGCAGCCGAAATTGATAAGTACCCAAAGCCAATGTGGAAGGTTGAAGAGGCAAAATTTGAAAAATTCAATCCATCATTCAGAATACGTTAGGATAAAGGCCATCTATAATTACTCATTAAAATACTTAATATACTGTACTTAAAAATGGTATGATACATAGCAAATGAACGAGTTGGTTTTGAATGTTAAGATAAATGGGAGTGGTAATATTAATCGCTTATTTTGCCCATACATTAGATAGAGAATATGTAGTAGATATAGAATCGAGAAATGAAAAAGGGGTATTAAAGAGATTGAGTAAAAGGATGACCTTCGATCAATGGGATCAACCGGTGATGAAGTGTTGGACAGAGGTAGATGGAGAAAGCTGGTCAGAAACATCGACCCCACATAGAAGTGGGAAAAGATGCAAACAAAAAGGAAGAAGAAGAAGAGGAAAGAGATTGAGTAAGATTTTAACCCAAAGGAATAGGTGGGCGCTTCTTCATATGGATAAAGCATTTAGTTGAAGATGATAGAAGTGCAATCTAGCATTATAGGAGGTAATTTCATAACGAAATGATACATACATACATACATATACCAAAGGCACTTCCCCCAATTTTGGGGGGTAGCCGACAACAACAAGAAACAAAACAAAAAGGGGACCTCTACTCTCTACGTTCCTCCAGCCTAACCAGGGACTCAGCCGAGTTCAGCTGGTACTGCTAGGGTGCCACAGCCCAACCTCCCACATTTCCACCACAGATGAAGCTTCATACTGCTGAGTCCCCTACTGCTGCTACCTCCGCGGTCATCTAAGGCACCGGAGGAAGCAGCAGGGCCTACCGGAACTGCGTCACAATCGCTCGCCATTCATTCCTATTTCTAGCACGCTCTCTTGCCTCTCTCACATCTATCCTCCTATCACCCAGAGCTTTCTTCACACCATCCATCCACCCAAACCTTGGCCTTCCTCTTGTACTTCTCCCATCAACTCTTGCATTCATCACCTTCTTTAGCAGACAGCCATTTTCCATTCTCTCAACATGGCCAAACCACCTCAACACATTCATATCCACTCTAGCCGCTAACTCATTTCTTACACCCGTTCTCACCCTCACCACTTCGTTCCTAACCCTATCTACTCGAGATACACCAGCCATACTCCTCAGACACTTCATCTCAAACACATTCAATTTCTGTCTCTCCATCACTTTCATTCCCCACAACTCCGATCCATACATCACAGTTGGTACAATCACTTTCTCATATAGAACTCTCTTTACATTAATGCCCAATCCTCTATTTTTTACTACTCCCTTAACTGCCCCCAACACTTTGCAACCTTCATTCACTCTCTGACGTACATCTGCTTCCACTCCACCATTTGCTGCAACAACAGACCCCAAGTACTTAAACTGATCCACCTCCTCAAGTAACTCTCCATTCAACATGACATTCAACCTTGCACCACCTTCCCTTCTCGTACATCTCATAACCTTACTCTTACCCACATTAACTCTCAACTTCCTTCTCTCACACACCCTTCCAAATTCTGTCACTAGTCGGTCAAGCTTCTCTTCTGTGTCTGCTACCAGTACAGTATCATCCGCAAACAACAACTGATTTACCTCCCATTCATGATCATTCTCGCCTAACAGTTTTAATCCTCGTCCAAGCACTCTAGCATTCACCTCTCTCACCACTCCATCAACATACAAGTTAAACAACCAGGGCGACATCACACATCCCTGTCTCAGCCCCACTCTCACCGGAAACCAATCGCTCACCTCCTTTCCTATTCTAACACATGCTTTACTACCTGTGTAGAAACTTTTCACTGCTTGCAACAACCTTCCACCAACTCCATATAACCTCATCACATTCCACATTGCTTCCCTATCAACTCTATCATATGCTTTCTCCAGATCCATAAACGCAACATACACCTCCTTACCTTTTGCTAAATATTTCTCGCATATCTGCCTAACTGTAAAAATCTGATTCATACAACCCCTACCTCTTCTAAAACCACCCTGTACTTCCAAGATTGCATTCTCTGTTTTATCCTTAATCCTATTAATCAGTATTCTACCATACACTTTTCCAACTACACTCAACAAACTAATACCTCTTGAATTACAACACTCATGCACATCTCCCTTACCCTTATATAGTGGTACAATACATGCACAGACCCAATCTACTGGTACCATTGACAACACAAAACACACATTAAACAATCTCACCAACCATTCAAGTACAGTCACACCCCCTTCCTTCAACATCTCAGCTTTCACACCATCCATACCCGATGCTTTTCCTACTCTCGTTTCATCTAGTGCTCTCCTCACTTCCTCTATTGTAATCTCTCTCTCATTCTCATCTCCCATCACTGGCACCTCAACACCTGGAACCGCAATTATATCTGCCTCCCTATCATCCTCAACATTCAGCAAACTTTCAAAATATTCCGCCCACCTTTTCCTTGCCTCCTCTCCTTTTAACAACCTTCCATTTCCATCTTTCACTGTCTCTTCAATTCTTGCGAAATGATATAGGAGTTAAATTCACAAAGGAAAGTTATAGGAGCGTCGTCTTTGTCTACATCTTTTCCCACCTTTATGTGGGGTCGATGTTTCTGGCCAGTGTTCTCCATCTACCCCTGTCCCACACTTCATCACCGGTTAATCCCTTTGATCGAAGGTCATCCTTGATACAGACAAAGAAGAAACTCCTATAACTTTTCATTTAGTATTATAGGAGGTCATTTCACAACGAAATGATATAGGAGTTAAATTCACATGGAAAAGTTATAGGAGTGTAACCTGTGTTTATAAAAGTCTTAAACTACTGATATAAGAGCTTAATTCAATATGAATAGCAATAGGAGTGTAATCCAGGGTTGTAAGAATCTAATCAAGGTTACAGGAGTATAACTAGAACAGGAACTTGGTAGAGCACATAGCCTCGCC
The DNA here is from genome assembly GCF_036898095.1 of Palaemon carinicauda. NCBI lineage: Eukaryota > Metazoa > Arthropoda > Malacostraca > Decapoda > Palaemonidae > Palaemon > Palaemon carinicauda. The sequence goes on along the minus strand of NC_090727.1, from coordinate 163,563,950 downwards.
AACGTCACATTTTTTTTTCATGCAAATTGGATAAAAATTGACCGCAATTTAGCCAAAAAAAAAAAATTACATTTCTATTACTTTGACCTTTGCCGTAATCACTCCAAAAATGTAATCAAATTGTCGTTGGGTCATAGCCAATTATCTCACCAAATAACATGAGATTCCGCTCAATTTATTTTTTTATTTAGTTATACGAATCACAAAAAAAAAACATACAATCATAATTAAATAAACACGCCCATTAACAATGAAGGGTTATATGAATGAAATATAAGATTATAGGAACGTTGTCAAGTATTATACTAGTTTAATTCACAATGAATTGTTATAAGAGGGTAATTCACGGTTTATATGAGACTAATCTAGTAATTTATTAATTTAATTCATAATGAAAGGTTATAGGGGTGTAATTCACGTGGAAGTGTTATCAGAGTGTAACAAAGGAGTATAGTTGTAACCAAGGAGTATATGAGTTTAATTCAACTGGAAGTGTTATCAGTGTGTTACCAAGGAGTATAGGTGTAACCAAGTATATGAGTTCAATTCACGTTGGAAAAGCATAATTGCTATAAGCCCAAGGGCTCCAACAGGAAAACGTAGCCCAGTGAGGAAAGGAAACAAGAAAATGGACAAACTACAAGAGACGCTGTAATAATCAAAATAGATTATTTTAGGATCATTAACAATATTGAATTAGATCTATCGTATCATAAAATCAAGAGGAAGAGAAACAAAACAGATTAGCTTGCGCGAGTGTACACTCAAGCAAGAAAACTATAACCCAAGATAGTGGAAGACCATGGTACAGATGCTATGGCACTACCCAAGACTAGAGAGCAATAGTCTGATTTTGGAGTGTCAATCTCCTAGAAGAGCTGTTTATCATAGTTGAAGTCTCTCTTCTACCCTTACCAAGAGGAAAGTAGCCACTGTGAACAATTGCAGTGCAGTAGTTAACCCCTTGGGGGAAGAAGAATTGTTCCGTAATCTCAGTTTTGTCTGGTGTATGAGGACAGAGGAATGAGAAAGGAATAAGCCGTACTATTTGGTGTATGTGTAGGCAAAGAAAAACGAGCCGTAACCAAAGAGAGGGATCAAATGTAGTAATGTGTGGCTAGTCAAAGGATCCAATTACTCTCAAGCAGTAGTATCTCAACGTGGCTGGTGCCCCGGCCAACCTATTAATTTTGCTTCTCTCTAATACGATTTTCATTGAAGGCGATAACCTTGGTGGCGCCAATGTGTTTCCCAAAGGAATCCTCAGATTTCTTCAGCTTCTTTAGATTCGCAGGAGTGAGCCTTTGATAAAAGAAAGTATGGCTTTTTTTTCGTTTATTCTATCACTAACGGACTGCTTGAACAAAACTGTCTTTATCAAGAGATTATTGATTAACGTGTTTACAATTCCTTTTATCTCTGTAGTACTCATTTACAATTGCATACTAATGTTAATCGATAATCTCTTAATTAGGACATAGAATTGTGGAAACAGTGTTGTAGTATATGAAATACGAAGATGAATAAGCATCGTTTATTAAACTAAAGGCTTATGCCTAAAACTAAGAGAAGCTGAGGAAATTTGGGATTCCTGTAGGAAACACATTGCGCCTCTAAAACAATCGCCTTTATTGAAAATTGCATTAGATACCAGATGTCACAGAAGTGTGTGTGTGTATATATATATATATATATATATATATATATATATATATATATATATATATATATATATATATATGTGTGTGTGTGTGTGTGTGTGTGTGTGTGTGTGTGTGTTTATATGTGTGTTTATATATATATATATATATATATATATATATATATATATATATATATATATATATAATATATAGTTTTATTCATAACTCCAATACCACGATTACTAGTGAGGCACACCAGGGTTTCGCCCTGACCAAAATGGCTCATCAGGTGGATTGAGCCCACTTCCATTGTTGCAGGCTTGGTTTCCACGACCCTCCTTCCTTTCCTTCCTTTTTTCATCATCCCAGCAATTCAAAATTCATCACCAGAATGTTTGATTCCAATCCTTATCCTGTGATTCAGGACTTGTATCACCTGCATCAAAGGATATATCCATCTTAAAACGTTCTTTTTTTTCTCCATTTTTCTCCATTCCTTATCCTATGATGCAAGACTTGTACCACATGCAAGGAAGGATGTATCCACCTAAAAAAACGTTCCTTTTTTTCTCCATCATCCATGGTCGAACCACTCCATCCTTCTAACTGAATCCATTCCTTATCCTATGATGCAGTGCTTTTACCACCTGCATCAAAGGATATATCCACCTAAAAAAGTTCCTTTTTTCTCTAATCTTCCATGGTCGAACCACTTGATCCTTCTAACTAAGTCCATTTCTTATCCTATGATGCAGGGCTTGTAGTACCTGCATCAAAAGATATATCCACCCAAAAGAAAAAAAAAGTTCCTTTTTTTTTCTCCATCTTCCATTTGTCGAACGACTTGATCCTTATAAGTGAGGGTATTCCTTATAATATGATGTAGGGCTTGTACCACCAGCATCAAAGGATATATCCACCTCAAAAACATCCTTTTTTTTCTCCATCTTCCATGATCAAACCACTTGATCCTTCTAACTGAGTCCATTCCTTATTCTATGATGCAGGACTTGTACCACCTGCATCAATGGATTTATCCACCTTAAAAAAACGTTCCATTTTTTCTCCATATCCCATGGTCGAATTCTTCTAATTGAGTCCATTCCTTATCCCATGATGCAGGGCTTTTACCACCTGCATCAAAGGATATATCCACCCCCAAAAAACGTTCCTTTTTTTCCTCTATCTTCCATGGTTGAATTACTTGATCCTTCTAACTGAGTCCATTCCTTATCCTATGATGCAGTGCTTGTACCACCTGCATCAAAGGATATATGCACCTGAAAATAATTTCCTTTTTTCTCCATCTTCCATGATCGAACCACTTGATCCTTCTAACTAAGTCCATTTCTTATCCTATGATGCAGGACTTGTACCACCTCCATCAAAGGTTATATCCACCTAAAAAAAAAAAAAAAAGTTCCTTTTTTTCTTCATCTTCCATGGTCGAACCACTTGACCTTTTAACTGTGTCCATTCCTTATCCTATGATGCAGGGCTTGTACCACCTACATCAAAGGATATATTCAACTATCAAAGGATATATTCACCTAAAAAATAGTTCCTTTTTTTCTCCAAATTGATGGGCGAACCACTTGATCCTTCTAACTGAATCCATTCCTTATCCTATTATGCAGGGCTTGTTCCACCCGCATCAAAGGATATATTCACCTAAAAAATAGTTCCTTTTTTTCGCCATCTTGATGGTCGAACCACTTGATCCTTCAGTTGATCCTTCTAACTGAATCCATTCCTTATCCTATGATGCAGGGCTTGTTCCACCTGCATCAAAGGATATATTCACCTAAAAAATAGTTCCTTTTTTTCTCCATCTTGATGGTCGAACCACTTGATCCTTCTAACTACGTCCATTCCTTATCCTATGAGGCAGGTCTTCTACCACCTGCATCAAAGGATATACTTACCTAAAAAACTATCCTTTTTTTCTCAATCTTCCATGGTCGAACCACTTGATCCTTTTAACTGAGTCCATTCCTTATCCCTACGATGCAGGGCTTGTACCACCTACATCAAAAGACATATCCACCTGAAAAAACGTTCCTTTTTTTCTCTCCATCATCCATGGTCGCACCTCTTTATCCTTCTAAGTCCATTCCTTATCCTATGATGCAGGGCTTGTACCTCCTGCATTAAAAGATATATGTACCTAAAAAAAAATGTTCCATTTTTACCTAAATTTTTTTTCCATTTTTTCTCCATCTTCCATGGTCAAACCACTTGAAGCTTTTGAGTCCATTCCTTATCCTCTGATGCAGGGCTTGTACCACCTGCATTAAAGGATATATGCATGTAAAAAAACGTTCCTTTTTTCCTCTATCTTTTTTTTGTCGAACCACTTGATCCTTCTAACTGAGTCCGTTCCTTATCCTATGATGCAGGGCTTGTACCACCTGCATCAAAGGATATATTCACCTAAAAAAGTTACTTTTTTTCTTTAATCTACCATGGTCGAACCACTTGATCCTTCTAACTGAGTCCGTTCCTTATCCTATGATGCAGGACATGTACCACCTGCATCAAAGGATATATTTACCTAAAAAAGTTACTTTTTTTCTTTAATCTACCATGGTCGAACCACTTGATCCTTCTAACTGAGTCCGTTCCTTATCCTATGATGCAGGACTTGTACCACCTGCATCAAAGGATATATCCACCTAAAAAAAACGTTCCTTTTTTTCTCCATCTTCCATTTGTCGAACGACTTGATCCTTATAAGTGAGTGTATTCCTTATCCTATGATGTAGGGCTTGTACCACCTGCATCAAAGGATATATCCACCTTAAAAAACGTTCCTTTTTTTTTTCTCCATCTTCCATGATCAAACCACTTGATCCTTCTAACTGAGTCCATTCCTTATTCTGTGATGCAAGAATTTTACCACCTGCATCAATGGATTTATCCTGCTTAAAAAACGTTCCTTTTTTTCTCTCCATATCCCATGGTTGAACCACTTAATCCTTCTAATTGAGTCCATTCCTTATCCCATGATGCAGGGCTTGTACCACCGGCATCAAAGGATATATCCACCTAAAAAAACGTTCCTTTTTTCTCCATCTTCCATTGTCGAACCACTTGGTCCTTTTGAGTCCATTCCTTATCCTTTGATGCAGGACATATACCACCTGCATCAATGGATATATCCACATAAAAAACCGTTCCTTTTTTTTCTCCATCTTCCATGTTCTAACCACCTGATCGTTCCAACTGAGTCCACTTCTTACCTTATGATGCAGGGCTTATACCATTTGCATCAAAGGATATATCCACCTAAAATAACGTTCTTTTTTTCTCCATCCTACATGGTAGAACCACTTTTTCCTTCTGAGTCCATTCCTTATCCTATGATGCAGGGCTTGTACCACCTGTATCAAAGGATATATCCACCCCATAAAAGAGTCCCCCCCCCCCCTTTTTTTTTCTCCCTCCTTCTCATGCTGCTCTTTTTTATTGTTTGTTTATTTGGTTTTTATAATTTTCTTGGATTTTTTATTGTCTTCTGCTGCTGTTCCTCTTTCTCTACTTGTCATGCTGCTGCTGATGCTACTCTTTTTTTTTTTTTTTTGTCTTCTGCTGCTGTTCCACTTTCTCTGTCTCCTCCTTCTCCTGCTGCTGACAATGCTGCTCTTTTTTTTTTATTTTTATTTTATTTTTTTTTTTTTTTTTTTTTTATAAATTTTTTTGGATTTTCTGTCTTCTTTTGATGTTGCTCCTCTTTCCCCTCCTTCTCATGCTGCTGATGATGCTGCTCTTTTTTTTATTGTTTGTTCATTTGGTTTATATAATTTTCTTGGATTTTTAATTGTCTTCTGCTGCTGTTCCTCTTTCTCCTCCTTCTCATGCTGCTGCTGCTTTTTTTTTTTTTTTTTTTTTTTTTTTTTGTGGTTATTTTAATTTTTTGGGATTTTTTGTTTTCTTTTGCTGCTGCTCCACCTTCTCTTTCTCCTCCTTATCCTGCTGCTGACGATGCTGCTCTTTTTTTTTTATTTATTTATTTTTTTTTTTAGTTTTTATAAATTTTTTTTGGATTTTCTGTCTTCTTTTGATGCTGCTCCTCCTTCTCCTCCTTCTCATGCGGCTGATAATGCTCTTTTTTTTTTTTGTGGTTTTTATAATCTTTTTGGATTTTCTGTCTTCTTTTGATGCTGCTCCTCTTTCTCCTCCTTTTCATGCTGCTGATGATGCTGTTTTTTTTTTTTTTTTATGGTTTTTATAAATTATTTGGATTTTTGTTTTCTTTTGCCGCTGCTCCTCTTTCTCTTTCTCTTCCTTCTCCTGCTGCTGACGATGCTGCTCTTTTTTTTATTTTATTTTTTTTTATTTGGTTTTTATAATTTTTTTGGATTTTCTGTCTTCTTTTGATGCTGCTCCTCTTTCCCCTCCTTCTCATGCTGCTGCTGATGCTGTTTTTATTATTATTATTATTATTATTATTATTATTATTATACATTTTTTGGATTTTTTGTTTTCTTTTCCTGCTGCTCTTTCTCTTTCTCCTCCTTCTCCTGCTGCTGACGATGCTGCTCTTTTTTTTTTTTTTTTTTTCATTTTTTATTTTATTTGGTTTTTATAATTTTTTTGGATTTTCTGTTTTTTGGATTTTCTGTCTTGTTTTGATGCTGCTCCTCTTTCCCCTCCTTCTCATGCTGCTGCTGATGCTGTTTTTTTTTTCCTTTCTTTTTTTTTGTAGTTTTTATAAATTTTTTTGATTTTTGTTTTCTTTTGCTGCTGCTCCTCTTTCTCTCTCCTCCTTCTCCTGCTGCTGACGATGCTGCTCTTTTATTTTTTTCATTTTTTTTATTTTTTATTTTTTATTTTATTTGGATTTTATAATTTTTTTTGGATTTTCTGTCTTCTTTTGATGCTGCTCCTCTTTCCCCTCCTTCCCATGCTGCTGATGATGCCCCCCCCCCTTTTTTTTTCTTTTTTTTTTCTTTTTTTTTGTGGTTTTTATAATTTTTTGGGATTTTTTGTTTTCTTTTGCTGCTGCTCCACTTTCCCCTCCTTCTTCTCATGCTGCTGATGATGCTGCTCTTTTTTTTTTTTTTTTTTTTTTTTTTTGTGGTTTTTATAATTTTTTTGGATTTTTTGTTTTCTTTTGCTGCTGCTGCTCTTTCCCCTCCTTCTCATGCTGCTCTTTTTGGTATTAATAATTGTTTGGGACTTTTTGTTTCCTTTTTTCTGCGGCTCCTCTTTCCTCTCCTTCTCATGCTGCTGATGATGCTGCTCTTTTTTTCTTTTTTTTTGTGGTTTTTATAATTTTTTTTGGATTTTTTGTTTTCTTTTGCTGCTGCTGCTCTTTCCCCTCCTTTTCATGCTGCTGATGATGCTGCTCTTTTTGGTATTAATAATTTTTTGGGACTTTTTGTTTCCTTTTTTCTGCGGCTCCTCTTTCCTCTCCTTCTCATGCTGGTGATGATGCTGCTTTTTTTCTTTTTTTTTGTGGTTTTTATAATTTTATGGATTTTTTGTTTTCTTTTGCTGTTGTTCCTCTTCCTCCTCCTCCTCCTCCTGCTGATGATGCTGCTGCTTTTTTTTTTCTTTTTTTTTTTGTGCAGCTGCTGCTGCTGCGTCTTTTTTTCCTCGTACTCTCGCTGCTGTTGCTGCTGTCCTTCTATTTGCTCCTTGGTAGAGTTCTTCTACCTCTCCAGCACAGGACAAAGTTCTCATTATCCTTCTTGCTCCTCATTTTTAATGATGTCCAGACATATCTTCCTCAAAAAGATTCAGCTTTTTGCCCAGCCTAATTTCCTTGGTCCACCCAATAAGGACCTGACTGCATACTAGAAGAATTTCCACTCTTTCCCTCTGCAGAGCCAGTCTTCTAGGTTATTCTCCCAGAACCACCCGAAGGATAGTATCCGAAAGAATAGATCTAGATATCTGACCATTTGTTCACACCTGACGAAGCCCCTGTACGACCCCACCAGGAAACATAGCATACTAGAAAAAGCGGAAATTTTTCCCTCTGCTGACGAAGTCCTCGAGGGTATTCCACAGATCCTTCAAGCTGGGTAGTTGAGCATTTGCTGGAGACTTTCTTCAAACCCGGCATCTAAGTCAAAAGCTGTTTCAACTTGTCTCTTAGTAGCTCTAACCTATATTGAAGACTCTCAGCACAAATTTGTTGATATCAAGGAGAATCCGCTACTCCGAATATTAAAGTTTTACTCCTCCTCCTCCTCTTCTTGCGCAAAGTCCTCCTCTTCTTCCTCCTCCTCCTCCTCGCCTACGTCCTCGTATTCTTCATCGAATTCTTCCTCAAACTAATCATCGAATTCTTCTTCCTCCTCCTCCTCATCGAATTCTCCCTCCTCCTCATCGAATTCTTCCTCAAGTTCCTCGTCCTCCTCATCGATTTCCTCCTCCTCCTCCTCATCGGATTCTCCCTCCTCCTCCTCGAATTCCTCCTCCTCCTCCTCATCGAATTCATCCTCTTCTTCATAACTTGAATATTCTTCATATGAATATTCCATTAACATATTATCCTCATCAATTAGATATTCATCATCTGAGTCAAAATCCTCCTCCTCCTCATCATCAACATCGTAATCATATTCATTATCCGAACCCTCCCATTCCTTCGATTCGTCTTCATCCAACCATTCCTGCATCTTTGGATTTTCGAAAAGTTCCTCTGCAAAATCTTCGACAAATTTTCTGACTTCGTCGTATTCCTTCCTCTTCTCATTGTCGGTTAAAAGATCTTTTGCGTAGTTGATGCGTGTCATGATCTCATGTACTTCCTGTTGGTCTATGTCAGACCCATGGCACTTGTCAGGATGGTACTCGAGTGCCATTTTCCTGTAGGCTTTTTCTATTTCCTTCTGGGAAGCGTCTGTTTTAACACCAATGGTTTCGAAAGGACATCCATGATATTCCATTCTTTCCAATGCCTCGGCATAAAATACTAAGTCTTCTTCCAGCTCTTCCTCTTCGTCTAGTTGCTCAAATAGAGCAATTGCATCTCTGTATTTTCCATCTAATAAGTAGCATAGACCGAGTCTTAATCTAATTTCGGCATCTGTCTCGTCAATAGCAAGAGCACTCAGGAAACATTGGCGAGCTTCATCCAGCCGTCGAAGCTTGCACAATATATTCCCTTTCAATTGAAGCAGTTCTGCTCTAGCCCAGGGGAAGAAGGACTCTAGCGACTGACATCGTGCAATTGTTTCCAAGACAGCATCAAATTCCGAGTTGTCTATCATTGAAGGAATCGTATTCCATAAGACCTGCCGCTGCAGGAACTCCTGTCCTTTGAGTGCCCTAGGGTGATTTGGGCATCCCTTCAGAACTTCGTTCAAAATCCTTTCAGCTTCCTCAAAGTCACAGTGACTTGCACAAAGTATGGCAGATTCCACTTTTACATCCGAATTTACTTTGTGTTCATCGGGCAGTTCATCTAAAACGTTCTGGGCCTCATCCCATCTGCCCAGTGCCATCAGGCATCTGAGCTCCTTCACGCGGCATTCCAACACGTCGTCAAAATCTTCAAGGACAACTCTTAGGAAAACCAACGCCGAATCAAAGTCTCCTTTGTGTATACACCGATCCATCTCAGATTCCAGAACGTTTCGACGAGTGACTGGTCTTTCCTTTTCTGCTTCTTCCGTTCGTTCTTCCAGCTTTTTGGATAAGTCATTGGATTCTCGAATTTCCAGATCTCTTTCATTCAGCTTTTCCTGAAGTTCGTAAATCCGGCTTTCGAGTTCAGTCATCTTGTTCGTCAATTCATTCCGTATTATTTCATTTTGTTTCTTTTTGCCATCGCTAATTTCTCCTTTCTTTGAAAATAAGAATTTAACTACTAAACCTCCAAAGACTAAGGCCAAACAAGCCAGTATCCAGGTGTATCCCACGCTCATGGGAGCGCCAGTGTTATCCATTCCAGGGACAAAGTAGGAGAGAAAAGGTCCAAGAAATCTGTAAGATTTCAATCCCTCTCTGATCATTTCCAGTCGTTGTTCCAAGTTCCGAACCTTCAGCTCACACTGCCGAAGATCCTTCCGAGATTTCAGAAATCCCCCAACCACAGAGATAGAGGACAAGAGTCGATGGAGGAAAGAATCCTCAACAACCCCATCTTCGGAGAAGTTGGGTCTCGCTGCCAGAAGCCACGAGACCATCCTGAAAAAGAAGTTGTCATTAAGCATCTTCATTCGTCCTTCGAGTTCCATGTAGTACTGCTCACACGCACAATATTGGTCTTTTATCCCAACAAAAGTGCGATCCACTCTCAGCCCAGCGCCGAGACTAGAAAATAGTGTTCCTGTTATCGCCATCCAAATTCCTGTAATCACTTTCCAAAAATTATTTGCAAACATGATTCAGAATATCAGATCACTTTACTTCGATCAGGTATATTTTGAAAAAATGTAGAAATACATTTTGAAGGCTGACTCCGGATTCTGGAGCCTGTTGAAGACGTTCTGACGAATAGCTTCCGTTTCACACCCACACATACTGTACGTATACACACGCACGCACACACACTGTACGTATACACACGTGCGCTCACATACTGTACGTATACACACGTGCGCTCACATAATGTACGTATACACACGTGCGCTCACATACTGTACGTATACACACGTGCGCTCACATACTGTACGTATACAGACGTGCGCACACATACGCACGCGGAACTTACAAGAGAATGCCGCAAAATGTCTTCAAGATTCCTATGACTGCTCCGTTGGTTCATGCAAGATTTCTGGACTTCCGCTAGAGGGGGGAAAATCTCCTTCCATTTTCCATCGTTATTTAGGTACTTTAGCGTATTATGTGTCTTATTTTTCTATAACGAAATTAATTATATTGAATATTCCTTCGGTTAATCCCTTCCTCGGAGAAATATTTGAATAATACACAAAAGCAAATGAATGTGTTTATGACATTTTATAATTGGAAAGAAATTTAAGAATGCTGAAAACTTTACTCAAGTCTTCGGAGACAGAGTTTAATGTCACTACAATATTTGTAGACTAAAATGGACATGAACGCATACACACACATACGTTCACCTCCTTCTCACTCCATGAGCTGAGATATAGGAATAGAAGTTGTCGCTAATCTGCATAGCAGTCGCGCATACACACACACACACACACACACACACACACACACACACACACACATATATATATATATATATATATATATATATATATATATATATATATATATATATATATATATATATATATCTTCAGTGAGTAACAAGATTCAAGGTTATATACA
>NC_090727.1:163530546-163543046 GCF_036898095.1 Palaemon carinicauda | reverse complement strand
TCGCTCTGTGATTAGTTATTCTTCTTATATATATATATATATATATATATATATATATATATATATATATATATATATATATATATATATATATACATATATATATAATTCTAAGTGCGGATACCTTAACGTGGTGGAACATGTTTGAGGCCTTTGTTTTGCATTGGACTAAAAATAGCACCATTTGTGTCTTGGTGTTGTTTACATATATATATATATATATATATATATATATATATATATATATATATATATATATATACATATAAATAAATAAATATATATATATAATATATATATATATATAGTGTATGTTTATATTACTTTAACAGCAATTGAGTGACACATAGGCTTCACCTTTAAGCGTTGGATGTCGACATTGCCCTCCCGCATAGGGTTAAGAAAGTTTCTTCCGTGGAATTAACCTGTGGTAACCTAACACTAGCTCTCCTAAGTAACACTCATTAAATACTTACGGTCAATTATGAAAAGTTTAGATTCATATATTAGCCTCCGTAACTTTAAATTTAATGGCTAAGTAAGTTATTGACTTTTTATGTGCGTTATTTTGAAGTTAGCCATCGTTTATATTCATATAATTTTCATCAACTTGATTATTAGATTATTCAAAATCCTTATTGATTGCATTATCAGATTGTCGTGTTTTACAATGTTCTGTTAAATATTTATCTAAATGACTAATGTTAGTATATGTAAATGATGAATTCTAAAACACATCGAGAAAACAAATATTAAAGTATATATGTTTATATCATGAATATGTATTTGCAAAATTGAACTTGTAAACTTCATATTTTCTTAATAAAAGTAAAGAAAAAAAATTATTGTAAAGAGAAAGTTTCAGTTTCTTAAGAACGAATTTAATCTAATCATAAATGTCTTCAAATGAGTTTTCATTCCAGGGTTTTGTATCTGTTAATGTCATTTGTGTTTTATTGTTTATTACTGATAATTATTTGATAAACAAGAATTTAAAAAAAAAAAAAATAAGATTTGGAGAAATGATCCCAGAATTTCAGCTTATAGTGTAGATGTAATGTCATTAGGAAAAAAGTAGTTAATTAGATTTTTTAATCATGAAACTGGAGCAAGCAAACGCTCCCAAGTAAAGAACACGTTTCAGGTGTAGGACACGTGACCTTTTTTTCTGTCCAGTCACGTTTCCTGGTCGCATTTCTCAGCTCAATTAAGACGGGTCAAGTGGCGAATTTAATTCCTTCATTGATTATTATTATTATTATTATTATTATTATTATTATTATTATTATTATTATTATTATTATTATTATTATTATTATTATTATTATTATGATCTTCCTAATCGGGTAGTTGAATCAGTAGAACTTCAAAAGTTCAAAGTTGGAGCAAATGCTTTTTTGTTGACCTGGCGGACATGAGTCTTTTTAAAGTTTATTTATGACATATTTGTTTTTGATGTTGTTAATAGTTTATATATGACATGTCTGTTTTGATGTTACTTTTTTTAGAATGATTTATTGTTAATTTGTTCTCTTCATTTATTTATTTCCTTTCCTTTCTGGGTTATTTTTCCCTGTTGGAGCCCCTGGGCTTATAGCATCTTGCTTTTCTAACTAGGGTTGTAGCTTGGATAGTAATAATAATAATAATAATAATAATAATAATAATAATAATAATAATAATAATATTACTTGCTAAGCTATAACCCAAGTTGGTAAAGCAGGATGCTATAAGCCCAGGGTTTCAACATGGAAAATAGCCCGTGAGGAAAGGAAACAAGAAAAAATAGATATCTTAAGCACAGTAATATGGAAATAAATACTTCCTATATACACTATAAAAACTTTAACAAAACGAAATAAATACTTCCTATATACACTATAAAAAGTTTAACAAAAGAGGAAGAGAAATTAGATAGAATAGTGTGCCGTATTGTACCCTCAAGCAAGAGAGGCGTTCATAATAATAACGGTCTTAGAGCTTAGTGCAATTTTTTTTTTCAACAACATAATATGCATAGAAACAGAGGCGTGAAAAAAGAGTTTGAAAATTGGCAGTTTTCAAACACTCATATCTTTCTGATTTATGAACACAGCAAAGATATGAGTATTTGAAAACTGCCCATTTTCAACCGCATTTTTTATGCCTCTGGTATTATGAACGCCTCTATTGACCTCCTTGAATTGGAGGTTCACCTTGGCCTTTCAAAACCGAATAAAAGAGAGTAGAGTTGTCATCTCTCCCAGTGAAAGATTTGAGCAGCTCTTCATAATAACTGCTACTTCTTATGAGGAAATGTTTCTTGTAGGGTCTCGTTAGTGGTTGTGCAGAAGCACAACTGGATCCTCCAAATTCCAATATGTACAAATCATCTTATGCAACATGGATGTAAAAAAAAAAAACTAATAAGAAATTCCTGTTAAAAGACAACCCACTTTAGTAGCATTGACTTCGACGCTATTTCTCTTTTACTCACGAATATCAGTGCATTATACAGTATGTATATATATATATATATATATATATATATATATATATATATATATATATATATATATATATATATGTATATATATATATGTATATATATATATATATATATATATATATATATATATATATATGCGCGTAAAAATCATAGGAAAACGTGATGCTCAGATGCAGAAGAACCACAGGGAAAATGAAAATACGAAATATACGATTGAGTCCTGACTAATTTCGTGATACTTCTTCAGAGGACTCCGAAGAAGTATCACGAAACTAGACAGGACTTAAGCATATATTTCGTATTTTCATTTTCCCTGTGGTTTTTTCTGCATATATATATATATATATATATATATATATATATATATAAATATACACATACAAACTTTTGATGAGAAATTTCTGTTAAAAGACAACCCGCTTTATGTAGCATTGACTTTTACACTATTTCTCTTTTACTCAAGAATATCGGTGCATTATATATATATATATATATATATATATATATATATATATATATAATATACATGCATACATACATGTGTATGTGTATATGTATATTTATATATAAATAGATATATATATATATATATATATATATATATATATATATATATATATATATATATATATTTATATATAAATATACATATACACATACACATACACATGTATGTATGCATGTATATATATATATATATATATATATATATATATATATATATATATATCATTTTTATGCTAGTTTTCTGGATGAACATTATACTAAAATTCACATTCAATTATCGTATATTGCGAAAGGTTCGAAACCTTTCATCTTCCCTTATCTACTACTTGCCCTTGAAAATGAATACAGCCCGGTCGGTCCCTTCAAAGGGCCTCTAGATGTTTGTGCTTGAAGTACAGAGGATTTACTTCACATCGAAAGCCTAAATTTTAATCATGCTTACACTGTTAAAAATTTGAATTAAAATAATGGTAAAAGTCTGGCAACATTTATTCCATGATTTTTACTATTTTGAAGACGGTTATATTGACGAAAAAGAGTGATATTACGGTCATCAGCCCATAAAAGATAATAACAAAATAGGGTAAAATTACAGTCGCCTGTATTTTACTGAAAGACGACTGAGAACAGTATATTTTTACGGAGAATTTCCGATAAAAAATACGGTTTTTTTCAAACAGGGTAGCCAACTCTTTATTCTCATCACGCCATCCCTTTTCTAAAAAGCTATCTGTTGTTATTCTCATTTTTAAAAGCAGCATTGATGGACCTTTTCAGTATGATAGGGAATGTTATTTCATCGTGACCTAATGCATTCTTCTTCTTCTTCTTTGTCTGCATCTTTTCCCACTTCTATGTTGGGTCGATGTTTCTGGCCAGCTTTCTCCATCTACCTCTGTCCCACACTTCGTCACCGGTTAATCCCTTTGACCGAAGGTCATCCTTGATACAGTCCATCCACCTTCGCTTTGGTCTCCTCGTTCGTGACCTAATGCATTACTTTATGAAAAGCCAATCTTCCCTCTTAGCTTATTGTTTATAAACATTCGTAACACATTCACGCTAATCACGCAATCCGTTGCTGCCGTAACGAAGAATTTCTCATATACTTCGTCCTATCTATGCGTTTATAACCCCCGTGAGATACATTTAGTATCAGACATATTTATCTTCACCCCCTTCATCTGCTTATTCCTCGCACCAAATTACCTTTTTTTTTTCTTTTCTTTTTTTCATATAGTGATGTATTAATTTTCCTTTTGAGAAATGTCCCTAATTTCCTGCTTTATTCCAAGCTACATTTATTCTTTAATTTATTTTTATTTGTTTATTTAATTATTTATTTTTTTATTCGTTTATTTATTTCACTTAATTTCCCCAGAATTAATTATCCTTTAAACCTTCTGTTCAAACTCTCACCCCCAAACATTTCGCTTCTCAGTTTCTGCCTAACTCTACTTCCTTGTGTATTCGTCTGCATCATCTCGCTTTGTGCATGGCCTCTGCCCTTCAAAGAGTAAAATCAACAGAAAAGAGAGAGAGAGAAAAAAATAAAATGCTTAGTGCAAATTGAATCAAGGGCAGCGATAGGAAGGATGTGGACGCTGGAATCAAAGCGGACTTTTAGCTGGAATATTTACAAATGGGGAAAAGAGTCTGGAATCAAAACTTGCCGTAATCAAGAGGAGGGTTTATTTTCCTCCTAAGTTTTAAAGGTTAGAGAGAGAGAGAGAGAGAGAGAGAGAGAGAGAGAGAGAGAGAGAGAGAGAGAGAGAGAGAGAGAGATGTGCTAACGATAATAGAGGGAGTGGCAGGGGAGGGGGCGGTGGAGCCCTGGGAGCAAAAGTGTCGTATCCGATTACCTTTGTAATCTTGTAATGTTAATTTTCCAATTTAACTAAATTTGTCAATTTTTATATTATTTCTCAACTAAGTTATAAAGAAATATGCTAACGATAATAGAGAGAGAGAGAGAGAGAGAGAGAGAGAGAGAGAGAGAGAGAGAGAGAGAGAGAGAGAGAGAGAGAGAGAGAGAGAGAGAGCCCTAGGAGCAAAAGTGTCGTTTATATTCTCAATAAAGTTATAGTGAAATATACTAACGAAAATAGAGATAGAGAGATTTACCCAATTTTAGATAACTGTGTTTTGTTGAAGTAATAATTTGAAATAAAAAATGTACACTGCAAATGCTCCAATCTTTAAGACATAAAAATGACAAAATTATCATCGAGAGAGAGAGAGAGAGAGAGAGAGAGAGAGAGAGAGAGAGAGAGAGAGAGAGATTTTTCTTCGAGAAAGGTGAGGCCCTAAACCCCTTGGGGTTGGTCTTGTGGCTCAAGTCCTCTGATCAATACTGGGTGGGGTTGGTGTAGGGGTACCAAAGAGAAAAGTCTGTAAATATCTTCTTTTTATGTCTGTTTGTATTCCTGTTTAGTTGTGCAGATTGTTTGTGTTTGGCTGTTCACGTTGGAACTGTTTACCTTTGCTATGTCACTCATGTTTGGTAAGATATATTTCCATTTACTCAGATCCTTTTGATTTTTTTTTTCCGTGGGGATTCATCCAAATGATAAATTATTAAGATGTTGATATCTTACCTAAGGCAACATTCCGGCACACAGGTGACCAAACCTGGCCTACCAAATTTAGTTACATAACAGATTCAAGTTTTTTATTTGTCCATCCTTTAAGGTTTGTGAATATTATATATATATATATATATATATATATATATATATATATATATATATATATATATATACACATACATAACGTGGGAAAGAGTTTGTGTATCGCCATGATAAACAAAACTGTACTTGTTGGGGCCACCCATACTAGGTTAGTTTCCTGTGTGCGAGTGATCTGAATAAATTCTCCCACCGTCACCAATCCGCACCGGCCAGCTTGGTGATAAAAACTGGCCAAACCCCAGACACGAATAATGACATGTCTGAGGCTTTTGTCCTGCAACGGACTAGAAACGGCTGCATTTGTTGTTTTTTGTTGTTGATATATATATATATACATACATACATACATACATACATATATATATATATATATATATATATATGTACACACACATATATATATATGTATATATATACATATATATATATACATATATATATATATATATATATATATATATATATATATATATATATATATGTACACACATATATATATATGTATATATATATATATATACATATATATATATATATATATATATACATATATATATATATATATATATATATATATATATATATATATGTATATATATAGTATAGTATATATATCAACAACAAAACAACAAAGTGCAGCCGTTTATAGTCCACTACAAAAAGCCTCAGACATGTCTTTATTCAAGTCTGACGTTTGACCAGTTTTTATCACCTGGCTGGTCTGTGCGGATTGGTGACGGTGGGAGAATTTTTTCTGAATGCTTGCACGCAGCAAATTAACCTAGTAAGGGTGGCCATGACAATATATATATATATATATATATATATATATATATATTGTCACGGCCACCATTCTCCTTCCCCCCGCCTGCCTTCCCTGTACAACAAGCAGGTTGTTTGTTAATTGCTTGAGCACTTGTCACGTCTTCTAATTAGCAGTCGCAAGTGGGATTGCTTGCTCCCACCTCGACGTAAGCCAATCAGGATACGCCGTGACTGCTTCTGGCCTGTATATATACAGGGTCTGAGCTGGATCGGGAGTCACTGGCAGCTCATTACTGCTACCCACTGCTACAAGTCTGCCTCCCTCACCTGTATTGTGTCTCGTCTTTGTATCGTTTTTGTGGACTTCTCTGCTGGTCGGCTTTTTCGGCTAAGTATTTTGTAACCTGTACCTCGTAATCCCCTCATCTCACCAGTGTGTTGTCCAGTGTTAGGGCAGTTATATTATCTTTATATTTGTGTGTATTATTTTGTGTGTATTATGTTTACTTTATATGTATATGTTTACTGTGCACTGAATTAAATTAATGTTATGTTACTGAAATATTATTTCAACTTCCCATTCCCAGCATACCACAGTTACATGCGTTTCCCTTGCTTATCTTCACTTTTAATTTTGTTATACCTTGGGTATTCGGTATGCAATTATATTTAACTTTTTTTTTATTTCACATTCTAACACCCAAGTTGGGACAAGTGGCGACCTTGCCAGGATGTAATTGCTAAGTTGGTGATCGTTGTCCTTTATTTGTTACTCCCTTGTGTCCTGTTAATCATTAATCACTTTCTTTTACAGTGACAGTGCTTTGATTTTGTTCAATGCTTTAATGTTTTTCTTGTATCTGATAAGTGAAGTGTTTTTTTATTGTAAACTAAGAAGAGTGTTGGTATGTGTAGTTTAAATTCTTACGGTAAAACTCGTTTGGTATTGCACTTTATACCGCCACACCACACATGTTAGATCAAGTGCAATAAGTAGCAGTCATAGAGTTTACTCAGTTTAAAGTGTTCGCAGCCCTCACTAGTAAACTTTATCAGCGTTAGGGTTAGCTAATAAGTGCTTACTTTCGCTACTCCATTCCGTGTGTACGGATCATTATTGTTTGTGTATCTTTATATAAAGTATCATTTATCGTTCCAAGTATCGGAGTGTCCATTTTTTTTCCCCAAGCCTCTCATGTTTCTCCAGTATCATTAAAAATCTTATTCAAGTATCTTTACGCGGTGTGTGATTGTCGGTGACTCAGACGCGAACACTCCATCTATGAATCCTTATCAAGTATCTTTTTCAAGTATCGTTTATACAAACTTGTGTTTGTCTCAGTCTCACACGAACAATAATCTTGGGAATGGGACTAAGGGTATAACGAGACATTAATGAGGGTCTGTCTAGTTATCGAAGGGCTGTTTCTGTTTTACGACCCGGCCGTCCTTGTCTATCGACTGCTAGTTACAGCTAGTTCAATAATTTCATTTGATTCTTTCCCTGTATCTTTTTATTGTTTACTATTAATAATTAACCATGTCGTTTAACCTAGATGACTTTGTTGCTAATCCATCTTCGGATAAGTTAGCAGGACCTCTCAGAAAAGATGATTGGAAGCAAATTGCCCATCATTATGGCATTGAAATTCACTATAAGCTAAATAAGACTATGATTAGGAATGTGATGGTTGAAGAGTTAGTCAGCCAAGGGGTACTTGCGGCAGTCGCCATAGATACTTTAACCCCGGCGAGTTCGGTGTTACCTGACGCTCAGGCTGAACCAGCGGGTTACCGCTCGCCTCCCGTTCTGTCACCTGTTAGGCCTTATCAGCGATTTACTGAAGTCAATCCCTTAGAACTGGAGAAATTAAAATTAGACTATCAATTACAAATGCAAAGAGAACTGTTAGAAAGCGAAAAAGAAAGAGAAAAACTCAGATTAGAAGTAGAAAACGAAAGAGAAATCGAAATTCAAAGAGAACGAATCAAACTAGAAAGAGAAAGGCTTGCATTAGAAAGGGAGAAGGTAGAAAGAGAGTTAGAGTTAAAATCTAAAGAGGTAGACATAACAGAAAAAAGCAAAGAAAAGGTACTAGAAATACAGGAAAAACAGTTAAAATTAAATGTAGGTAACATGTCCTCCCTTCTTCCTGGCTTTTCTGAAGATGATGTTGATGGGTACTTTAAAACTTTCGAGATTATTGCTAACAAACAAGAATGGCCAAAGGATGAATGGCTTACCATCCTAACCCCAAAATTAACAGGAAAGGCTCTTCGGGTATATAACGGTTTAGATAGGCCTGAGGATTATGATTTTGTTAAGAAACAGGTCTTGTATGCCTATGCTCTTACTCCTGACGGCTACCGACTGAAATTCAGATCCTTAACCAAGTCCCATACCCAAACTTATGTTGAATTTGCCACTGATAAATTAAGACAGTGTAAAAAGTGGCTTGAGGCTATTAATGTAACAACATTTTCAGAACTAGTTAATGCTGTTGTCTTGGAGGAGTGGAAGAATAAGCTTCCCTTCCACTTGGTGAGATATGTGGAGGAAAGGGGTGAGAAGGAGCTGATCCGAGCAGCAGAGTTAGTGGATGCTCAGGCGTTGATGATAGACACGTTGGGGAGTGGAGCTCGTAGGCAGAGCCCCAGTGTGAGACCCCCCTCTGGTGAACACCTTGCAGGAGTGGGGCGAGGTTTAGGAGGCAACAGTTCACGTCCTGCTCCCCAGCCAGTAACCTGTAATTATTGTAAGAAACCCGGGCATATGATCCAAGAGTGTCGTCATCCTGGGTGTAAAGTGTCCAAAAGTTCTAACACCAAACACACAGTCACTTCTTCTAAGCCAATAGCAGCCTCAAATGTGCCTGGTCTTAATCTCTCTCTCTTTGACCCTTTTATCTCTCAAGGATTTGTGTCGATATGTAAGGGTGATCATAAGTACCCTATTACTATACTTAGAGACACGGGTGCAGCCCAGTCCATTCTATTATCCAATGTCATTCCAAACATTTCTGATTCTTACACCAGTGAAAAAGTTTTACTGTCTGATCTAACTTGTCAAACGTCTTATCCCCTAGCAGAAATTTATCTTGAATGTGACCTTCTATCCTCCCCTGTTAAAGTAGCCATACGTCAAGACTCCTTGCCTGTACTCGGAATTCAGTTTCTACTAGGTAATGATCTCGCAGGTACCCTAACAGTTCCTCCAGTGAAGACAGTAGACCAACCTTTACCTGTTAGTCCTACACATGATCTGGATGAAAGACTTCCCCACCTTTTCCCTGCCTGTGCTGTCACCCGGTCTCAAAGTAAGGTCTTAACTGCTCCCTCCGCTAATTCTTCATCCTTAACTCCATCTTTACCTACTACTCCTCCATCCTTTGGGAAGGATGATCTGATAAACAGGGCCATGAACAAAGCAGAACTCATTCAGGCACAACAGCAGGATCACACTCTTTCTCATGTACTTCACACAGCTACCGACAAAACAGATATTGACACCACTCCATGCTTTTATTTTGAAGATGGAGTTTTAATGAGAGCATACAGACCACCTAGCCACAATAAGTTGCAGTCCTGGTCAGAAACCCATCAAATAGTCCTTCCTACATCGGTTCGGAATAGTGTCATCAAATTAGCTCATGATGGTTTTGCAGGACATCTAGGTATCAGGAAGACTTATCTCAAAGTATTGGAACATTTTTATTGGCCTGGAATGCGTAAGGACATTTCCAGTTTCGTGCGGACCTGTCACATTTGCCAGGTAGCGGGTAAGCCTAATCAAAACATTCCCAAGGCTCCCCTCAAGACAATTTCTATCAAAGAAGAGCCTTTCAATAAAATAATCATTGATTGTGTCGGCCCCCTACCTAGGACAAAGAAAGGAAACGAATATCTTTTAACTGTAGTCGATGTGACCACCCGTTATCCTGAGGCATTCCCCCTTAAATCCATCACTGCCAAATCTGTAATTGCACCTTTGTTATCTATGTTCACCTCTAAAGGAATCCCCTGTCAGATCCAATCCGATCAAGGTACTAACTTTACAAGTGCTCTCTTTCAACAGGTCCTTACTGAACTGGGAATCAAACATGTTGTCTCCTCAGCCTACCATCCACAATCGCAGGGGTGTCTGGAAAGGTACCACCAGACCCTAAAATCCATGCTACGAAAATACTGCCTGGAGACTGGAGCAAGTTGGGACACTAACTTAGATTGGTTACTTTTTTCTATTCGGGAAGCCAATCACGAATCTATGGGTTTCTCACCTTTTGAGTTGTTATATGGGCGACCCATAAGGGGACCCTTAGAAATATTGAAAGATCAGTGGTTCATGCCCCAGTCAGACAGTCACACTAATGTAAATGCATATGTTAAAAATCTACAAAGTAAATTACAGGAAGTACGTAAGTTTTCTAAGTCCCACTTGTCCCGGCTCCAAGGCAAATATAAAGCCCAGTATGACAAGAAAACGAAAAGTAGAACATTTAATCCAGGGGATTTGGTTTTGGCTTTTCTACCTATAACAGGGAGCCCAATGCAAAAGAGGTTTTTAGGGCCATATAAAATTAAAGAACGGCTGGGACCACTTAACTATGTTCTTGAAACCCCAGACCGACGTAAAAAACAGCAGTTGGTACATATTAATCTGATAAAGTCCTACCTTTCCAGACCACCAGAGGAGGGTACCAGCAGTTTGCCAGTGACTCTTGTAACCATTAATGATGATGTAGCTCCTGTGGCAGTGACTTTGTCCGAGGAAAACGAAGGCACCCAATCCATTGACTTTCCCTTGCCTACCAGTGCCTCATCGAATCAAGAACTATTGCTTCAGTCTGATGAGTATTTTTGTGGGCTTAACCCTTGTCAAAAACAGCAGATAATTCACTTGCTAAAACAATTTCCAACTATTACCTCAGAACATCCAGGCTCTTGCAATATTCTTAAACATGACATTCAATTAAAAGATCCAAACCAACCTCCCATTAGACAACGTCCTTATCACCTTAACCCTGTCAAGACTGAAATCCTCAAACAAGAAGTACAGTATCTTCTTGATCATAATCTAGCCGTACCTAGTCAGTCTCCCTGGGCTTCACCCTGTATCTTGGTTCCTAAACCTAATCAAACTTACCGGATGTGTACAGATTTCCGTAAATTAAACAACGTCACTGTCCGGGATGCCTACCCATTGCCACTCATTGAAACACTGCTAGATACAGTAGGAAATGCCTCTTTCATTTCTACAATAGACTTACTGAAGGGTTATTATCAGGTGCAGTTAACCCAAAGAGCCCAGGCCCTTTCTGCCTTTATTACCCCGTTTGGGCTCTATGAATATCAGGTAATGGCTTTTGGACTTACTAATGCCCCTGCCACATTCCAGAGACTCATTAACTCCGTCATCCGAGACCTACCAGGAGTTCATGCCTACTTGGACGATGTGGTGGTGGTGGCGACCAACTGGAACGAGCACGTGGTGCGTTTGAGAGGACTGTTCCAACGGTTGGAGGACGCAGGACTCGTCATTAACCTCCAGAAGTCAGTGTTTGGTCGTGGCACCGTGACCTACTTGGGTTATGTAGTGGGAAGCGGTACTGTGCGCCCAAAAGAAGACAACGTAGAGGCGATCCTTTCCTTCCCTACACCCACGACACGAAAGGAGGGGATGAGGTTCCTTGGGATGGCGGGGTATTACCGTCGATTCTGCAGCAACTTCTCGACTGTGGCGGCACCCCTCACCACTCTGACTAGCCCTGCTCAGCCTTTCAAGTGGACTCCAGCGTGCCAGACGTCTTTTACCCACATCAAGAACTTCTTGGCTTCTGAACCAGTACTTAAGGTACCTGATTATCTGCGGCCCTTCCACCTGCTGGTTGACGCGAGTGGAATTGGAGTTGGGGCAGTGCTGTTGCAACCAGATCCATCCTCCACCATTCTGCACCCTGTGGCTTTCTTCTCTGCCAAATTGAAGAGTCACCAGGTGGGTTACTCAACCATCGAGAAGGAAGCCTTGTCCCTGATTCTGGCCATTAACAAGT
>NC_090727.1:163505546-163523046 GCF_036898095.1 Palaemon carinicauda | reverse complement strand
AGAAAGAGAGAGAGAGAGAGAGAGAGAGAGAGAGAGAGAGAGAGAGAGAGAGAGAGAGAGAGAGAGAGAGAGGGGGGGAAACTTCTAAGTCAATTGATGAATCATAAAAACAAAGCATAGAAAATTAATAGGAAAAATCACGATTTCTTTCATTACAAGTAATTTGTGTGCGCTCATGTTCCATGCCATGCCATGTGAAAAGTTAATGAAAGTCGACGATATCATGAATGGCTGTAATTAGAAGGGATTTGTTGCAATGTTAGATACACAAGGTCGACTGGGAAAAAAAATAGAGACGGGGTTGAAAAGTTATTACGGACTTCCATAATTGATACTAACATGAAATGCCTTCTGAGAGTGCGGCTTTTTTTTTTTTTTTTTTTTTTTTTTTAAGGGAGACGTAATATAATGAGCACAGGGATAAATGATTGAAGATGGATTTTAATATCTACTGTTCCTTTGTATACAGCAGTAAACTCCCTTTTTATACAAAGGAATAGTCCTAGTATGCTTTAAACCACAAATACCACAAGGCCTCTCACACTTCGAAAGTGAAATACAACAAGATCAACACACATTTTGTTTATGTCCTTCGTCTTTAAAGAATATTGCTTTCCAGTAAAAAATAATGACGAAAAAAACAGAAAACCTACTTCTGCTAAGGAATCAATTTCATTTACGTAACTGGTATAAGATATTTCAATTAACATTAATGGAATAATTAAGAATTCCAGCACTCCCAACTTTTTAATAAGCCTCCAATATCATCGTTATTCGTAGTAAATATTTACGAAAATAAAAGTACACGAGATGGTTTTAATTAACGAATATTTCAGCAGTGAATTTTTTCTTGATAATGAGCTACTTTTTCTAATTTGATCGTAAATATTTTAAAGAGTACTAATGAACGGCATGATTAACATGGCATCGAGTTATAAAATGTACACCCTTTCAAGTGGATAAATGATTTTATGTTATCATACATTCCACTCAGAGTCCTTTCTTAAAATTTTCATCAATAACTACAAAGTCACTGACGCTACTTCTTTCCCACCGTCATCCCTATTATTATTATTAATTGCTAAGCTACGACCCTAGTTGGAAAAGAAGTTTGCTATAAACTCAAGAGCTCCAACAGTGAAATAGCCCAGTGAGGAAAGGAAACAAGGAAAAATAAATATTTTAAGAGTAATATTAAAATAAATATCTCCTATATAAACTATAAAAAACTTTTAACAAAACACGAGGAAGATAAATTAGATAGAATAGTGTGACCGAGTGTACCCTCAAGCAAGAGAGCTCTAACCCAAGATAGTGGAAGACCATGGTACAGAGGCTATGGCACTACCCAAGACTAGAGAACAGTGGTTTGGTTTTTTGGAGTGTCCTCCTAGAAGAGCTAAAGGGTCTCTTCTACCCTTAGCAAGAGGAAAGTAGCCACTGAACAATTACAGTGCAGTAGTTAACCCCTTGGGTGAAGAAGATTTGTTTGGTAATCTCAGTTCTGTCAGGTGTATGAGGACAGAGGAGAATCTGTAAAGAATATGCCAGACTAATCGGTGTATGTGTAGGCAAAGGGAAAGTGAACCGTAACCAGAGAGAAGGATCCAATGTAGTTCTGTCTGGCCAGTCAAAGGACCCCATAACTCTCTAGCGGTAGTATCTCAACAGGTGGCTGGTGCCCTGGCCAACCTACTAAGGGTTCGGTTTTACCACGTACTTAAAGGTAACCATATAAGTTTTTTCTCACTTGAGTTGCACATCTCGGCAGATTCTCTTATTCTATGATATCATATTATATATCAGAGGAAGATAATAGGATATTATATATCAAAGGAAGGTAAAAGTAACGAACTAGTTCCATTCGTGTATTCATAATCTAAAAGAACCAATGAGAGGAAAACGTGAAAATTATTAAATGCACATAATAAGAAAGGGGGAAACACAAAGCGTGGTAATTATATCATCTGTGTGTAATGAGTATCTAATTGAATCAAAATGATATCGAAAAGAATAAAGATAATTTTTTTTTCTCTTCTAAATATGCTTTATTAGATCTCTCATCTGTAATCCAATGTATTGAGATGGTTGATAGAACAGTGATATGTTTCTAGAACTATTCATAGAACAATTATCTATTCCTGATAATTTCATACTCGTGTACATAACGCGTAGAATATTATGAATAGATATTTAGATAAATATGTACGCACCAAACTCTCCCCAGGGTATGACTACTCCTTTCCCCCCTTACCGGAGGGATTGGGAAAGCTAGCATGACTGGTAATATATATATATATATATATATATATATATATATATATATATATATATATATATATATATATATATATACAGTATATATGTGTGTGTATATATATATGTATATAATATATATATATATATATATATATATATATATATATATATATATATATATATATGTGTGTGTATGTGTATATGTATATATATATATATATATATATATATATTATATATATTATATATATACATATATATATATATATATGTATGTATGTATATATATATATATATGTATATATATATATATATATATATATGTATATATATGATAAATTTTGCACATTTTTACGTGTTTTTCATATTCAAATAAGCCATATATATTTTTGATACATTAATGTCTGGATTCTCTTAACGACCTCGGGATCAGAGCCCCAGGCGAAATCACACAAAGACAAGAGCTTGGCTCCGGCCGGGAATCGAACCCTGGTCGGCAAGCTTGTATAGACAGTGACTAAGCCACTTGGCTTAGTCACTGTCTATACAAGCTTGTCGACCAGGGTTCGATTCCCGGCCGGAGCCAAGCTCTTGTCTTTGTGTGATTTCGCCTGGGGCTCTGATCCCGAGGTCGTTAAGAGAATCCAGACATCAATGTATCAAAAATATATATGGCTTATTTGAATATATATATATATATATATATATATATATATATATATATATATATATATATATATATATATATATATATATATTCTGACAACTGCTTTTGAATATGTTGAAAAGGCTGACGTAAGTCTCTTTTCATAGTTGGTGTATGAAATGTCTCTTTTAATGTTGTTACTATTGTTAGAATATTTTATTTTAATAGTTCATTACTTTTCTTATACAGTTCATTTATTTCCTTTCCCCACTGGATTATTTTTCCCTATTTCAGTCCTTGGTTTTAGAGAATCCTGCTTTTCCAACTATACTCAATTTTTTTTAATGCCCTTTTTTGCTTGGAAAAGTTTCCTGCTATCTGATTGGTTAGAATTATCTTGTCCAACCAATTAGCGATCAGGAACTTTTTCCAAGCTAAAAGGGCACACATGCGAGTCGGTGCAAATCTGCCTCACTAAAAAGAATTGATTATAGGGTTGCAGCTTAGCTAGTATTAATAATAATAAGGGAGGTTATTGTTCATCCTTTCTGTCTGGCTAACAATATAGGCATACTTTATTCAAGGGGAGTTGTAACAAATGGGTTCGGTTATTAGATGTTTGAGAAAGTATCTGTTTTTAATACAATGAAATTATGATAATTTTTATTGTTTCTTCATTGTTATTATTTTTCTCTTGGGCAATGCTACGTTTTTTGGTCCTGTTTATTTGTTAGGATTACATAACTAATTGTCTGACTTTTTTTTTTGGGGGGGGGATGGTTTTCCAATTTCCTCTGTATTGGGAAGCAATTGATTGGAAATTGATTCAAGCGTGGAATGTGTATATCATTTTTTTTATCGCTTTTATTGTTGTTACTGTCAATAGTAATCATCATCATCATCATTATTATTTTAGTAAAAATAAATAATAGAATACTTTAGGGCCGCGAAGATATCTGGTGAATTGTGCTAAGTCACTTTGAAATATTTTCATCATATGCAATTTGTCTTTTTGAACAATATATTTTATCATATGTAATTCATCTTTTTGAACTACTCTGAAATGATTAATTACGGTTCAAGAAATATGTTTCGCTATGTAAACAACTGCTAATTATGCTGCAATATTTGAATAACGTTGTTTGAGTAAAATGCTCATTTCCAAACACGAAACGATAGAAAAAGAGCTGATTATGCAGTACTGTGAAATTTAATCAAATGGTTCTACCACTAGTAACTTATGCGTTAGAAACTTGCAGCCTTAGTAAATCCTTAGAACATAAGCTAATTACAACTCAAAGAACTGTGGAAAGAATAATGGTGGAATTAACAGTAGGAGACAGAAATAAAGAACAGTAAGAGACAGAAATAAAGAACAGTAAGAGGCAGAAAAAAAGAACAGTAAGAGACAGAAAAAAAGAACAGTAAGAGATAGAAAAAAGAACAGTGAGAGACAAAAAAGAACAGTAAGAGGCAGAAAAAAGAACAGTAAGAGAGAAAAAATGAATAGTAAGAGATAGAAAAAAAAGAACAGTAAGAGATAGAAAAAGAGAACAGTAAGAGATAGAAAAAAGAACAGTAAGAGACATAAAAGAAAAACAGTAAGAGACAGAAAAAAGGAGCAACGGAATCAGAGGATATTCTAACGACAAATAAGAAAAAGAAATGGACAATTGGTAGGACATAATGAGAATGACAGATGATAGATGCAAAAAAGAAGAACAGATTGGGTCATTAGAGATCGCAAATGAAGAAGGAGAAGGAAGAGAAGACGATAGATTGACGAGGTAAGAAAATTTGAGACTTTGGACTGTCATAGAAAGACCATAAACAGGCGGGAGTGGAAGACCATGTCGGAGGCGTTTGTCCTGCGGTGAATTATCAACAGATTGGTTGTGATGAAAATGTAGAAATCCTGGAATATATGTTGCCAGGCTTTTACTGTTTTAAAAACGCATATATTGAAATGAAGGAATGATATTACGGTCACTAACCTGTAAAGGATAACAAGGTCGCCTATATTTACTGAAATACGGCCGAAAACAGTATATTTTTAAGGACAATATCCAATTAATGCATATATTGACTTAAAGGAGTGATATTACGGTCACTAACCTGTAAAAGATAATAACAAAGTAGAGTAAAATTACGGTCGCCTCTATTTTACTGAAATACGGCTAAAAACAGTATATATTTACGGAGAATATCCGATTAAGATTACATTTTTTTAACGCATATATTGACTTAAAAAGGAGTGATATTACGGTCACTAACCTGTAAAAGATAATAACAAAGTAGAGAAAAATTACGGTCGCCTCTATTTTACTGAAATACGACTGAAAACAGCACATTTTTACGGAGAATATCCGATTAAGATTACGTTTTATTTTAACGCATATATTGACTTGAAGGAGTGATATTACGGTCATTAACCTGTAAAAGATAATAACAAAGAGTAAAATTGCGGTCGCCTGTATTTTACTGAAATACGGTTAAAAACAGTATATTTTTACGGAGAATATCCGATTAAGATTACATTTTTTTTTAACGCATAGATTGAATTAAAGGAGTGATATTACGGTCACCAACCCGTAAAAGATAATAACAAAGTAAAGTAAAATTACGGTCGCCTTTATTTTACTGAAATACGGCTAAAAACAATATATTTTTACGGAGAATATCCGATTAAGATTGTTTTATTTTAACGCATATATTGACTTGAAGGAGAGATTTTACGGTCATTAACCTGTAAAAGATAATAACACAGTAGAGTAAAATTACGGTCGCCTCTATCTTACTGAAATACGGCTGAGAACAGTATATCTTTATGGAGAATATCCGATTAAGATTACCTTTTTTTAAATGCATATATTGACTCAAAGGAGTGATATCACGGTCACTAACCTGTAAGAGATAATAACAAAGTAGAATAAAATTACGGTCGCCTATATTTTTCTGAAATACTGCTAAAAACTACATTTTCACGGAGAATATCTGATTAAGATTGGGTTTTTTAACGTATATATTGACTTAAAGGAGTGATATTACGGTCACTAACCTGTAAGAGATAATAACAAAGTAGAGTAAAATTACGGTCGCCTTTATTTTACTGAAATACGACTGAAAACAGTATATTTTTACGGAGAATATCCGATTAAGATTAAGTTTTTTTAACACATATATTGACTTAAAAAGGAGTGATATTACGGTCACTAACCTGTAAAAGATAACAACAAAGTAGAGTAAAATTACGATCGTCTATATTTTAATGAAATACGGCTGAAAACAGCACATTTTTTTTTTACGTAGATTATCCGATTAAGATTACGTTTCTTTTTTAACGCATATATTGACTTAGAGGAGTGATATTACGGTCACTAACCTGTAAAAGATAAGGTAGAGTGAAATTACGGTCGCCTATAATTTGCTGAAATACGGCTAAAATCCGTATATTTTTACGGAGAATATCCGATTAAGATTACGTTTTTTTTTTTTTTAAGCATATATTGACTTAAAGGAATGATATTACGGTCACTAACCTGTAAAAGATAATAACAAAGTAGAGTAAAATTACGGTTACCTATATTTTACTGAAATACGGCTGAAAACTACATTTTTACGGAGAATATCCGATTAAGATTACGTTTTTAACTCATATATTGACTTAAAGGAATGATATTACGGTCACTAACCTGTAAAAGGTAATAACATAGTAGAGTAAAATTACGGTCGCCTATATTTTGCTGAAATACTGCTGAAAACAGTATATTTTAACTGATTAAGATTTTTTTTTTGTTTTTTTCAACACGGCAATTTAAATACGAGGATGTACTCCGCCACAAATAGTATGGTCGAACATTAGAAGAAAGGAAATCTATTGGTACATTTCCATTACAGAACTTCAGTTTGCAGAATCATTTGGTGTCTACTCCCAAGAGCAATAGCCTGTGCAGCCGTATGGCCCATCTTAACTTTACTAGAACAAGGAAGAAGAGGTAAAATTAATTGTTTTCGGTTACGCGTTTCTAATTCCATTTTCCTTTTACCCTTTTCGAGGAAAGGAGAGAGAGATGCAATTAAAGAACAATTAGTGAAACGTTTCAGAAGTAGGTGGGCTTTTTGGAAACCTATCGTTCAAATTACATAGTGTTATACTTATGTTACACTCGCTGGTATATCATTAAAGGTG
This sequence comes from Palaemon carinicauda, assembly GCF_036898095.1. NCBI lineage: Eukaryota > Metazoa > Arthropoda > Malacostraca > Decapoda > Palaemonidae > Palaemon > Palaemon carinicauda. Next base: position 163,515,952 of record NC_090727.1, on the reverse strand, counting down.
TGTACAGTATCAATATACTGTATATGTATTTAAGGTATACATATGAACGCAAACATTTCAATGGATGTATTTGCAGTGTACTCTAAAGACATTGAACTCCACGTTTATCATTTAAAATATCTTATACGAGAAAGTGATGCACTACATAGTTTTTTGTGTATTTAGGATTTTTGCAATTGAAACTTCATAATTATTGATCCAATTTCCTATCTAACAAGTTCATTAGTGAATATATATATATATTTATATATATATATATATATATGTATATATATATAATGCATATATATATATATATATATATATATATATATATATATATATATATATCTTAATAAACGTGCCATTTTCTTTTTAACCCACGAAATACATTCACACACAAACACACACACACACACACACACACACACATATATATATATATATATATATATATATATATATATATATATATATATATATATATATATATATATATATATATATATATATATATGATAAATTTTGCACATTTAGTCGTGTTTTTCATATCCAAATGAGCCATATATTTTTGATACATCAATGTCTGGATTCCAATCTCTCGATCAGAGCCCCAGGCGAAATCACACAAAGTCAAGAGCTTGTGACCGCCCTGTCTATCCAAGTTTGCCGGACCAGGGTTCGAATCCCGGCCGGTCACAAGCTCTTATCTTTGTGTGATTTCGCCTGGGGCTCTGATCCCGAGGTCGGTAAGAGAATGCAGACATTAATATATCAAAAATATATGGCTTATTTGAATATATATATATATATATATATATATATATATTTATATATATATATATATATATATATATATATATATATATATTTATATATATATATTTATATATATATATTTATATATATATATATATATATATATATATATTTATATATATATATATATATATATTTATATATATATATATATATATATATATGTATATATATATATGTATATATATATATATATATGTATATATATATATATATATATATATATATATATATACACACACACGTGTGTCAGTTTGTGTGTGTGCATGTGTTCTTGTATTATTCAGCATTTTCCATTACGGATCAACACCATCCACTACCACGTTGATTTTTTTTAGTCACTCGATTGTGAATGGACCTCTGTATCATAAAACTACCTAAAGGATAATTGCTTCGTACACAAAGACAGTACCCGCATCAGCCGAGGATCAAATCCACGTATAAAAACTGTGCAATGCTAACATGGCCAGAAGAAGGTTAGAGACATGAGTGATATAAGAGTAATAGAAAATATAATTTAAAATAAAAGTGTGATTGGGTTTGGAATGAAGAAAAATTGAAAGGAATGCTGATTGAATTCATTTCTATGTATTTTTTATATGAAATTTTAAATGAAGATTATCCCCTTAAAACGAATATCAATGAATTAGTATAATTTGGTTACTATTCCAATCTGTGAGGGGTTTTCTGTAATCTGTTCCTTTAAGTAAATTCCCTTGCAGACTAAGTACAGTCGTCTTACTTTGAGAAGGGTTGGGGTGGGTTGGGCACACCTCTATTGGGTCGCTTGTTAATTATTTATAAACCAAAACCAACGAACATGCTTCAGCATATATTTCCTAAATACTCTTAATTGGTTTCATATACTAGTTGATGCTTGTAGAGTTTTACCTCTGTTGTGATAGGGTTATTAATGTAGCCCAGTTGTTGCCTATATAAGTTTCATGCACGAAGGTGTATATACCTGACGCTTCCGTTCTTGTATAAATTCACATTTTCCTTCCTGGTAAAGACATTTAACACAAGCTGTCTGAAGTGTGGAGTCATATTTTCTATCATAACACATGGTAAGAGTCGGCAGCTGTATACAGCATAGATCAGTACTCGAAAGAAGGTAGCATGAAAAGATTAAAACATTTCCTCAGGATAGATTGATCACGGAAAACCTTGAAAGACTTTCTCTATAAGCCAGTTTTTTGTGCAATTGAAGAAGAAACAGACCGAATGTGTATCTCAAAAGTAAATTTATATTTAAGAATCAAACCCAAAATTCTAAATGGATTTAGTATAGTTTAAGAAACATTATCAATACAGAGATCTGGATGTTGAATGTTTGCTGCCCTCGACCTATTTATAATCGTACTTAGTGTTATTATGGTTCAACTTCATAGAGATTCAGCCACCCCTGGTTTCCATTCAGGAAATAGGATGGGTACAAAGAGAGTAGCATCATCTGCATATACAGCAATCTAGATTTTTAGTCCAAACCACATATCATGAGTATATTGTATGGAAGATAATGGGCCAAGAACACTAGCAAGGGAACTAAAAGTTTGAAGGAGGAAACTCAAATAGACGGGTTAGAATGGATGGGGATGAATGTGAATGCAAATGAGAGAGAGATGAATAGGGGAATAGTTAGGGTTGTGGTGGCCTGGTGGTAGCGTCCTTACCTGGTGATTACCAGACTATGGTTCGAATCCCTCTCAAACTCGTTAGTTCCTTTGGTCGCTGCAACTTCACCATCCTTGTGAGCCAAGGGTGGAGGAGTTTTGGGGAGCCTGTAGGTCTATCTGCTGAATCATCAGCAGTCGTTGACTGGCCCTCCTTAGTCCTAGCTGAGTGGAGAGGGAGAGGGCCCTTGCCGCTGTTCATATGTAATATGGTCAGTCTATAGGGCCATGCCACTGTCCCTTGCTTCTCCTATTCATGAGCGGCCTTGAAACTTTCAAACTTTTTAAAAGGCAATTAGTGCAAAAGAATTGTAAAAGAAAGGGAAAATTGGTGAAAGATATGGAATATATGTCGAGAAACATCGTAAAATTAAGGAAGGAATTCTGAAAATAAATGGAAGGATTCAAATTATATCTTTTTAAAAATAAATCAGTTGTTTAACCAAAACGTCGAGGAGCAAGACGTAAGAAGTAAACCCAATCAGATTTAAGGAGTTATGTTTCCCCTTGGGGGATATTCTGATTCCAAGGGGGCGTATCCCCCGCCGAATATCATCTCATGTGTCAGTCTAAGAACATTCAAGTTATGATGGAATAAGGTTCACCGTGAAAGCTTCTTATTGATATAAGGAGCGTTTTACTTATTATTATTATTATTATTATTATTATTATTGTTATAATTTTTATTATTATTATTACTTGCTAAGCTACAACCCTAGTTGGAAAAGCAGTATGCTATAAGCCCAGGGTCCCAACAGGGAAAATAGCCCAGTGAGGAAAGGAAACTGGGAAAAATATATTCTAAGAAATGTAACATTAAAATAAATATTTCCTATATAAATTATAAAAACTTTAACAAAAAAAGATAAAAAGAAATTAGATAGAATAGTGTGCCTGAAGGAGCGTTTTACTTCTTAAGCAATAGAAGAGAAAAAATTAGAATAAAGGAAATGAGGAGGAAAGTGCGTTTGTTCTCGTCTTCAATCCAATAAATATCGAACATATGAAAGTTGTGTGCACTTAATCGTGAGTGAAATTCTCCATTCAATGGCCGATAACAATATACGGAACCAAGGGACTCAGCTTGGTGCGGATTTGTAGAACCTCGACAGCAATCTACCGGCTAAATGTCTATCCAGCTGTTAAAAAAAAAAAAAAGGCCCCAACATACCGACAAATAAATGTGGGCGGGGAAACTTCATTCCTTTAGACTAACCGAAAAGGAATTTTATATATATATATATATATATATATATATATATATATATATATATATATATATATATATATATATATATATGTATATATGTATATGTATATAATAAATATTGCCCATTAAGACATGGTTTTCATATTCAAATAAGCCACATATATTTGATACATTAAAGTCTGGATTCGCTTAATGACCTTGGGATCTGAGACCCAGGTGAAATCACACAAAGACAACAGCTTCTGTTCGGCGGGGAGTCGAACCCTGGTCCAGGAAACTTGAATGAACATTGACATACCACTTCGTGGCCAAGTAGTATGTCAATGTTCGTAGAAGTTTCGCGGACCAGGGTTCGACTCCCGGCCGATCAGAAGCTATTGTCTTTGAGTGATTTCGCCTGGGACTCAGATCCCGAGGTCGTTAAGAGAAATCAGACATTATTTGGATAAATATGTATATATATATATATATATATATATATATGTATTGTATTTTATATATATATATATATATATATATATATATGTATTGTATTTTATATATATATATATATATATATATATATATATATAAAATAGAGAGAGAGAGAGAGAGAGAGAGAGAGAGAGAGAGAGAGAGAGAGAGAGAGAGAGAGAGAGAGATTACATCTACAACAAAGGACTATTAAAGGCTTTACTAATAAATTTCTAGATTATTTTATTTTCAAGTTAAAACAATATCTTAAGAAGGGAAAGCCTTGTCCACGTAATTATTCAGGTATAATTTTGCAAATATTTCCAAAAATCAGTACTCGACCTTTTCAGTTAAAGATATGAAAAAAAAAAATAACACCCTGCTCATAAAGATAAGAAAAAAAGTATAAATGTTCTAAATAAAAATATTTTCTTGAGGATCTTCCCGTCATTTTCTTCAGACTTCCAAGGGGGAATGATAGGTTGTCCCGGAATATCCCGGGCCTCAAATGCAAATCTCTTGATGGCATCGTAGGGCACGAGACTTGAAGATAATTGGATGTCAAGAGGGACAGATGATGAGAAGAAAAGAAATGGAATCGCGAAGAGTTTGTCCCCGGGAGACTTGGCATCGAATCTGCGACTGGAATTTGAGGAAGAGCTTAACTGCCTTGTTGTTGTTGTTGTTGTTGTTGTTGTTGTTGTTGTTGTGTTGATGCTGTATGTCCTGCTTTACTGTCTGTTGAAGTAGGTTTTATTTATGTAGACTTTGCATCGAATCTGCGACTGGAATTTGAGGAAGAACTCAATTGCCTTGTTGTTGTTGTTGTTGTTGTGGTTGTTGTTGTTATTATTGTTGTTGTTATTTTGGTGATGCTGTATGTCCTGCTTTACTGTCTGTTGAAGTTAGTTTTATTTATGTAGATTTAGCATCGAATCTGCGACTGGAATTTGAGAAAGAGCTTAACTGCGTTGTTGTTGTTGTTGTTGTTGTTATTTTGCTGATGCTGTATATCCTGCTTTACTGTCTGTTGAAGTTGGTTTTATTTATGTAGACTTAGCATCGTATCTGCGACTTTGAGTAAGAGCTTAACTTCCTTGCTGTGGTTGTTGTTTTGTTATTATTTTGGTGATACTTGTCCTGCTTTACTGACTATTGAAGTTGATGTTATATTTATGTCAACTTATCTTCTAGATCTAAGTATTCTATTCTTTTTCTCTGGTTTTAGTATTTTATTGTGGTTTATTCCCAATTTCTTTGAAATATACTTGCTTGACTTCTTGACATTTTATGACCATTCATCATCTCCTCCTACGCCTATTGAGGCAAAGTTAGATTTCGCCAGTTAGAATTTATGTCTATAACCATTTGTTATAGCTATAAACATTGATTAAATATTAAGCCTCCAGTATCTTTATTGAAAATTATCTATGGTTATGGACAAAATAATATTCTAGCATTTGGACGTAATCCAAAACAGTAGGATAGGTCCGGATTTTATGCTTTCTTCGGCCTTGTTAAGTTTATTACCCTCGCCTGCTGGATGCACACTTGATGCTGGAGAGCTGTGATTGGTTTTGCCAAACGTTTCTGGCTTGTGTGAATTCCAAATGTTAGCTCCGGCTATCTCTACAGTGTGCTTCACGGCTGTGGTAGGTGCATATTTTATGTTCCTTGTCTGGATTTGCAAAGTGCATTCGGACCCTGGCGACCGCACGTTTCCTACTCGCTGGTTGTGATTGGATTTGCAAAATGGTTCCCTTGTCTGGTGGCTGCACATTTCACGGCTCAAGGAAGGTATGTTATTTCGTAGGGCTTCCATGGCTTTGAAAAAAAAAACGCACACACAAGAACAAAGCAAATGGACAAGATCATTGTAAAGCATACTGGCAAGTGATCTATATAAATGATGGTGTTCTAAAATCCAGAAGACTTGCTATTCATTTTGTCGTCGATCAGCTGTAATAATCATAGTTTGGGCCGAGATATTTCTTGTAGAGAATTGGTTTATGTGCTCTTGGTGGTGATTTTCTTTATGCATTGTGCAGTCGGTTTCACATTCGTATTATTGCTCATTGGCTACTTTCCTCTTGGTAGGGATAGAAGAGAGACTTTAGGTATGGTAAGCAGCTCTTGTAGGAGAATGGCGATGCAAATTCAAACCATGTTGTGTATATATATATATATATATATATATATATATATATACGGTATATATACCGTATGTATATATATATATATATGTATGTATATATACAGTATGTATATATATACATATATATATATACATACAGTATATATACAGTATGTATACACATATATATATATATATATATATTATATATATATATATATATATATATATATATATATATATATATATATATATGGATAAATATCAACACAACATCGTGTTCAAATAGAAATAAATTTCTACCTCATACTTGGGATCGAACGCTAGCCCCTTCTAATGATAGGCCAGGTCGAAACCAACCATGCCACGAGAGGCCTAAAAGAAATCGGAACCTGACGCTACCCAGCTGTCCGAGGATTTACCTGGCGAGACATCAGTCTCTTACCAGCGAGTTTTACCCGATTTCCCGGCCCACCACGTGACACAATTGGTAGTAATTCATTCAAATTACCCCTAATGAGACAATATGGATAAATATCAACACAACATCGTGTTCAAATAAAAATAAATTTCTACCACATACTTGGGATCGAACGCTAGCCCCTTCTAATGAAAGGCCAGGTCGAAACCAACCATGCCACGAGAGGCCTAAAAGAAATCGGAACCTGACGCTACCCAGCTGTCCGAGGATTTACCTGGCGAGACATCAGTCTCTTACCAGCGAGTTTTACCCGATTTCCCGGCCCACCACGTGACACAATTGGTAGTAATTCATTCAAATTACCCCCAATGAGACAATATGGATAAATATCAACACAACATCGTGTTCAAATAGAAATAAATTTCTACCACATACTTGGGATCGAACGCTAGCCCCTTCTAATGATAGGCCAGGTCGAAACCAACCATGCCACGAGAGGCCTAAAAGAAATCGGAACCTGACGCTACCCAGCTGTCCGAGGATTTACCTGGCGAGACATCAGTCTCTTACCAGCGAGTTTTACCCGATTTCCCGGCCCAGCACGTGACACAATTGGTAGTAATTCATTCAAATTACCCCTAATGAGACAATATGGATAAATGTCAACACAACATCGTGTTCAAATAGAAATAAATTTCTACCACATACTTGGGATCGAACGCTAGCCCCTTCTAATGAAAGGCCAGGTCGAAACCAACCATGCCACGAGAGGCCTAAAAGAAATCGGAACCTGACGCTACCCAGCTGTCCGAGGATTTACCTGGCGAGACATCAGTCTCTTACCAGCGAGTTTTACCCGATTTCCCGGCCCACCACGTGACACAATTGGTAGTAATTCATTCAAATTACCCCTAATGAGACAATATGGATAAATATCAACACAACATCGTGTTCAAATAGAAATAAATTTCTACCACATACTTGGGATCGAACGCTAGCCCCTTCTAATGATAGGCCAGGTCGAAACCAACCATGCCACGAGAGGCCTAAAAGAAATCGGAACCTGACGCTACCCAGCTGTCCGAGGATTTACCTGGCGAGACATCAGTCTCTTACCAGCGAGTTTTACCCGATTTCCCGGCCCACCACGTGACACAATTGGTATTAATTCATTCAAATTACCCCTAATGAGACAATATGGATAAATGTCAACACAACATCGTGTTCAAATAGAAATAAATTTCTACCTCATACTTGGGATCGAACGCTAGCCCCTTCTAATGATAAGCCAGGTCGAAATATATATATATATATATATATATATATATATATATATATATATATATATATATATATATATATATATATATAGAGGGGTAGAAGAGAGACTTTAGGTATGGTAAGCAGCTCTTGTAGGAGAATGGCGCTGCAAATTCAAACCATGTTGTGTATATATATATATATATATATATATATATATATACAGTATGTATATATACAGTATGTATATATATATATATATATATATATATATATATATATATATATATATATATATATATATATATATATATATATATATACAGTATATATACAGTATGTATATATATATATATATATATATATATATATATATATATATATATACATACATACATACATACATACGTAGAGAGAGAGAGAGAGAGAGAGAGAGAGAGAGAGAGAGAGAGAGAGAGAGAGAGAGAGGGGTGAACCAGTTGCTAATTATAAGTGAGGACTATTAAGTTTCCATTATATAGCCTTTTGTAATGTCCACAGTTGCATACAAATCAAACTTTATCTTGAACGTATATTTGAACCTCTATCTCATTTCAATATCTTCCAACTTGTTATCTAATCATGTTTCACTTCCCTCCAAAACAGTACTTTAAATTCTTTTTTTTTAAACAACTAATTTGGAAAACTATTTTTAACTGGTAATCATTTTAACTAGCTGTCATCAAGTAGATTGAGATATACTCATTCAAGATATTAGTCACCGAAAGAAACACTTTTTATTCTTATAATCATCAGGAATAAAAAAAGTTCAAAGTTTCCATGGCCGAGTGGATAGCGTAATGAATTTTTTGTATAGTGGACGGAGGGATACAATAACAATTCAGAAAGTGGGTCGTATTGTAAGACTTGGAATTTAAGTGATCAATTGTGTATAGAATTAATAATGATTTAATCATATATTCCATTCTAGATTTTCTTGTTAAATTGTAATTGATCGATGAATTTGTTGATGAAAATAGGTGAATGATAACGAGGTTAAGTTAAAAACGATTGAATAACTAATTAGTGACCGAAAAGTAGGAGTAGGAAGGCAGGGCAGCTGACCAAAGGGTTTTTACATATAAGGGAAATTTTGCAGTTGCCGAAGAAAGGCTTACACACATGATCACACACATTCACACGCACGCTCATACACATGCAGACGCTTGCGCACACACCTGGAAACACGCTTGTGCGCACACATTGGATCCTTCTCACTGGTTACGGTTCACTTTCCCTTTGCCTACACATACACCGACTAGTCTGGCATATTCTTTACAGATTCTCCTCTGTCCTCATACACCTGACAACACTGAGATTACCAAACCATTCTTCATCAAAGGGGTTAACTACTGCACTGTAATTGTTCCATGGCCAATTTCCTCTTGGTAAGGGTAGAAGAGACTCTTAGCTATGGTAAGCAGCTCTTCTAGCAGAAGGACACTCCAAAATCAAACCATTGTTCTCTAGTCTTGGGTAGTGCCATAGCCTCTGTACTATGGTCTTCCACTGTCTTGTGTTAGAGTTCTCTAGCTTGAGGGTACACTCGGGTACAATATTCTATCTAATTTCTCTTCCTCATGTTTTGTTAAAGTATTTAGTTTACATTGGAGATATTTATTTTAATATTCTTAAAATATTTATTTTTCCTTGTTTCCTTTCCTTACTGGGCTATTTTCCCTGTTGGAGCTCCTGAGCTTATAGCATCAAGCTTTTCCAACTAGGGTTGTAGCTTAGCAATTAATAATAATAATAATAATAATAATAATAATCATTCATGGCTCGTTGTTAATGATGGATGTCACAATCATGTTACTGTCTCTCTGAGCATGGGATATGGACTCTAGTGTGATTGGTCGATCTATTAAGTCGTCAGGAGCCACTGCCTGTTCCCTTTTGCTCACAGGTTAAGTGGAATTTTATAGGGATTCTGATCATAGGGTCAGTCGGAAGGACATTTTTGAAATGGGCAATAACTTCTTACTTTTCTCTGCTGCATTAGAGCGCTTTGTAATATTTTAAATTGTGTAGATTAAAATACATTTATCATTACAATACAAGTCTGGAATTATCTTATCTTTTGTGGCATTATGAAGGGAAACTACAACGTCTTGCGATTTTTTTTTTTTTTTTTTTTTTTTTTGTAGAGGTATTGCAAATATCCTCATGAAACCTCCGCAACAAGTTAAACATCTATCGTCCCAAGTTTGTCGTACGTCATCCCAAGAGGTATATTCCTTCCATTCGAAAGTTGAAAGTGATATACACATTGTGAATTGAGTTCTTGCAAAACTCTACGTGAATTCGATCAAAAAAACACTGGCATCTTTGAAGAAAACTCATCAAAACTTTGTACCATGGGTGCTGGTGTCTTTTTATCTGTTTAGATTAGGCATTCTTCAAAAATTTACACTTTTC
>NC_090727.1:163498046-163503046 GCF_036898095.1 Palaemon carinicauda | reverse complement strand
TTATTATTATTTATTATCATTTGCTATCATTTATTATTATTATTATAATATTATTGTTATTATTATTATTATTAATTTTATTTTTCGCCCAGGTTTGTCCGTTTGTCTGTTTGTGAACAATTTCGTGGCCAACATTTTACTTATTGAGTAGTGAAACTACCAGGGATTAATTTTTATGTTAGGACGTGGAAGTTATTCAATTTAGAAAGTCCTAGGTTAAAGGTCAAGGTCAAGGTCAAAGTCGAGCAGAATGTTGACCAGAAATTGATTCTGGGAAAGGCAAGCTGTGTTCGAGAAATAAGCTGCCGTGGCGGAAGTATATACTCTCAGAGTGCTTTTCTGGTTGTTGTTGTTGTTATTATCATCATTATTATTATTATTATTATTATTATTAGTAGTAGTAGTAGTAGTAGTAGTAATAATAATGATAATAATAATAATAGTAATAGTAGCAGTAACAGTAACAGTAACAGTAGTAGTAGTAGTATTAGTAGTAGTAGTAGTAATGTTTATTGGAAGTTAGTGTAAAACAAATAATAACTAGATCATTTTTATTCTATTTTTGGTAGGGGACCCGGGCGTTCAGTTTCATATTTCTTATCATCAATACACACTGTAAAAAAAAAAAAACGTTATTATTAATTAACCAAAGAGAACTAACATATACGTTGGCATTAAAATCCTTATTTTTAAAGCAAGCTCGTACAAAATAGAAAAAACTTGTGAAAAAATGTCATAGAGATTATTAGTAAATATAGGAAACACTGTCAACTCAGGATTAGGTAAACATGTGAATTCACATATGAATTAGAAAAAAAGGAAAAAAAAAGGAAACTATGAAAAACCACATTGAGTTGTAATTTATCAATTCGAAATCAACAATATTTTCAGGAAAACCTTCCTTTTAGTTTAGCATGGAAGAAAAATTGAATTTATGTTAATGGAAAGTGTGATGACCGATGCTGGGTTTAATGGGCTTATTGATGTATTCGAGCGCCGAGGTCAAAGTTCATGTTATGAAAATATCAATGACAATGAGAATCTTTGGCGTTTTAGTGGCCTATTGGAAATGTTCCTGCCTGGCGTTCTTCTGGATGGGAGATACAGTGCCGCTCAAACACAGTAGTTTCTTGTAGTATCTGCAACCTCACCATCTTTGTGAGCTAAGGTATGGGGGAGCCTATAGATCTACCTGATGAATCATCAGGAGCCATTAACTGGTATTCCCTGGTTCAAGCTTGGGTGGAGAGGGGACTTGAATGCTGATCGTAAGGATATATGGTCACTCTCTAAGGCATTGTCTCTTGCCTCAGCCATTCATAAGTGACCTTTAAACCTTTATGGGTTTAGAGAGCATGAGAAGATTGTCATAGTCGGTTGGATATACAAACCAGTTCTCAAAAATGTGGAGATACGGAGATCAAGTTAATGGTAGATTTGATAGTTTGGAAAACACAATAGATGAAAGGATTTAGAGTTATTTCGGGCATTTGGAAAGAATGTACGTCGTTAACTCGATTAAAAGATTGTTAAATTGGGAAGTGTTAATTAAGAGGGAAAGAGAAATTCGACTTAGGAAATTGCTCAAGAATTGCTATGGTAGTAGGTTGGCCAGGGCACCAGCCACCCGTTGAGATACTACCGCTAGAGAGTTATTGGGTCCATTAACTGGCCAGACAGTATTACATTGGATCCCTCTCTCTGGTTCCGGCTCATTTTGTCTTTTCCTACACATACACTGAATAGTCTGGCCTATTCTTTCCACATTCTCCTCTGTCCTAACACACCTGACAACACTGGGAATACCAAACATTTTTCTTTGCACAAGGGGTTAACTACTGTAATGTCATTGTTCAGTGGCTACTTTCCTCTTGGTAAGGGTAGAAGAGACTCTTTAGCTATGGTAAAGAGCTCTTCTAGGAAAAGGACACTCCAAAATCAAACCATTGTTCTCTAGTCTTGGGTAGTACTATAGCTTCTGTACCATGGCCTTCTACTGTCTTGGATTAGAGTTCTCTTGCTTGAGGTTACACTTGAGCACGCTGTTCTATTTTGTTTCTCTTCCTCTTCGTTGTTTTGAAGTTTTTATAGTTTATATATAAGATATCTAATTTAAAGTTGTTACAGTTCTTAAAATGTTTTATTTTGGTTATTTATTACTTCTCTAGTAGCTTATCTATTTCCTTATTTCCTTTCCTCACCGGGCTATTTTTTCCCTGTTGGAACCCTTGTGGTTGTAGCATGTTGTTTTTCCAACTAGGGTTGTAGCTTGGCTTTTAATAATAATAATAATGATAAAAATAATAATAATAATATGGAAGAGGTATTGGAAAGAAGGGTTGTGCAATAGTGCAAGCAATATAGAGGGGCATTGCGTGACTGGGGAGCTGGGGCGTTAGTTCGATGCACCCCTGTTATGCCTTATAAATCTAACGTATGAAGTGATTAGTGTCGTGGAAGTTTTGTGCACAGGTTTTTCTTCCATTATTCAGTCGGAACATTATATATCTTGCCATGGCGTTTTGATTTCATCTGGAACCACTGCGTTTAAAGGTTTAAAGGCCGCTCATGAATGGCAGAGGCAAGGGACAGTGACATTGCTCTAGCAAGGAGAACAATGCCCTAGAGACTGACCATATTTTATATGATCAGCGCCCAAGCCCCCTCTCCACCCAAGCTAGGACCAGGGAGGGCCAGGCAACTGCTGATTACTCGACAGATAGACCTATAGGCTCCCCCAAACCCCCTAACCATAGCTCACAAGGATGGTAAGGTTGCAGACACTAATGACACTAACGAGACTGAGCGGACTCGAACCACCGACTGGCAAACACCAGTCAGAGACGTTACCAATCGGGCCACAACAACGGCTTAATGCTGGGAAAACCTGTTTCTGTGTGGATATATAGGACATAAAATAAAATTTTATCTACCACGGGATTTCACCCTTAGAAATAAATTTCGGGTTTGGCGATCGGAGGTAAAAGCTAACCGACATTTTTATCCATATATCTGGCAATCGTGACTAACGGTGCCTTTAGAAATACAAATGTTATCCGAAATTCTGAATAAAAAAACGTTACCCAAAATTCTGAAAATTATATATGAAGCAATTGATTTTTCCGTGCGATCGGCCTCGCTCTCAGACATGGGCGTGTTTTATGTATGGAAAATGCCCCTCTGGTGACATAAGATAATTCTATTTATTTATTTAAAGACTTTTATATCCTGTGCTCCTGGTGGAATTTAATGATACTATAACCTATTAGATTTTGAAAACTCTTTTACAATTATCATATCAGTAATGTTATTTTTAATATTTGTTTTTCTTTTTCTTTATAATTTGTCATTCCATCTCATCTTGAGTATTTCTTAAAATTATTTTTACTTTTGTTTTTGGTTTTCCTCCTCTTACCAATCCTTTGCTCTTTTACTGTAATGTGCCCCATGAACAGCCATCAGAAAATAAAATTTACAAATAAGCTGCAGATAATGAGAGGGAACTTACAGAAAACCATCGTCCGAAAGCAAATTGTATCCTTAATTAAATACGGTCCTTATACTTTACAAGATACTAGTATACCAGTGCCATAAAAAATATCCTCTAAATATGTAGATAATTATGCACACACGCAGATTCAACCCCTCCTACCCTCTACCCTCTACCTCATGTCAAAAGTATTTGGACAACCCAGGATTTTAAACTAGATAGTATATGAACAGTAACAAATAACATATTTTAAAAAAAATCAGTATTTTTCTTTGCAATACAAACCAGAGTTTTTTTTAGAGAAAGTTTTACTTTCCCCCCTCAAACACCCCACAAGTTCTAGGTGAAGGTCAAAGTGGCAACGAACAGGTGAGGGTTTCTTTGTCGCTCGCCAGTGACTACCATCACCATGTTAAATTTTCAATAGCCGAATTCAAGAAATGTTGGAAACATTATGCTGTGAAAGGACTTTGGTTTGTGTAGTTAGGAAAAGTACAAATTACTTGAAAAATAGATATTAAGCATGTTCATTTTTTAACATACTGACTGAAGATTGAATGTTAGGTGCTGGATAGAAATGTATTGGTGAGAATGTATGTTTTTTAAAAGTGTATGTTAGTTTCAGAGCAATACATCAGCGTTATAAATATTGAATAGAGGCCTGGGAGTTCAGATTATATAAATGACTTTTTTTTTTTTTGTCTATTTATTTGTCAAATACTTTTCGAATTAAATTCAGTTTTTTCTATACCATAATCAAGTCCTAGGAAAAGTTTTTTTTTTTTTTTTTTTTTTTTTTTTTTTTTAAGCAGAGGTGACCAAAATCATGTGCTGCTGCTAGATTGGTAACTTGATTGCATCGAAAGAAAATTTGATTCTGAAAGTAGTTTCCCGAATTAAAAATGCATAATTTATTGTCAACTTCTGGCCTTGATCAAGTTTTTCCATCAGTGGCGAGTTCATGGGATGAAAAAAAAGTGCATGCTAATTTCATTATTGTTCGTGCGAAAATTAAGACGTACACAGAGTTGTGAGGTTGCGGAAGTAAATAAGAAATTGAATTATGTTGTCTTAGTTTTGATGGTCAACCAAAGTTGTTAAATCAATTACATTTAGAAAATCATGGTGCTCTCTCTCTCTCTCTCTCTCTCTCTCTCTCTCTCTCTCTCTCTCTCTCTCTCTCTCTCTCTCTCTCTCTCTCTCTCTACAACTGAATTAACTATCATGATGCTGAGACAGTGAAAGACATTAAGCAGCTCTCTCTCTCTCTCTCTCTCTCTCTCTCTCTCTCTCTCTCTTTACAATTGAATTAACTATCATGATGCTAGGACAATGAAAGACACTAATCAACCCCCACCTCTCTCTCTCTCTCTCTCTCTCTCTCTCTCTCTCTCTCTCTCTCTTTACAATTAAATTAACTATCATGATGCTGAGACAATGAAAGACATTAAGCACCTTTCTCTCTCTCTCTCTCTCTCTCTCTCTCTCTCTCTCTATATATATATATATA
>NC_090727.1:163473046-163493046 GCF_036898095.1 Palaemon carinicauda | reverse complement strand
TATATATATATATATATATATATATATATATATATATATATATACATCACAATGTGTACTGTAGGTATCCTACTATAAACGATAACAAAAGGAATGTTCTAAATATTGTCCTTAACTTCGAGGAAACAAGAGTTCGTTTACCAAAGTTCTCAAGCGTATCGGCTACCCTGTTTGTGTGAGTCTGTAATGGAACAAAGATATCTTGTTGATAAGAGGCAATACTTTAGATTGAATCCCTATGGCAAACGACATCAAAGGATGACCCTTGGAAGACAAACATCCGGGGTTATCGGATAGGAAAAGTATTTAAGGATTTTTTATCCAAACGTTCTGACTTTTCATTTTCTCTTTATGGAAGAGAGAGAGAGAGAGAGAGAGAGAGAGAGAGAGAGAGAGAGAGAGAGAGAGAGAGAGAGAGAGAGAGAGAGAGAGAGAGTGTAGTGATTATGTAGGTTGAAAGCATGGATATGACTTTAGCATATCTACAGTTTATAATAATATTAATGCCCCATTCATCAATCATTTTTTTTATCACTGGAATTTTACTTGTTTGTCTTAGGCTTCTTGGAACCTTTATAATTTAGACAGGATTTTCCATTAAGTGGTTTTCCATCCTTTCAACAAGAACTATTATTATTATTATTATTATTATTATTATTATTATTATTATTATTATTATTATTATTATTATTATTATTATTATTATTATTTGCTAAACTACAACCTTAGTTGGAAAAGCAGGAAGCTATAAGCCTAAGAGCTCCAACAAGGGAAATAGCCCAGCGAGGAAAGGAAATAGGGAAACACTTGAAGAGAAGTTTAAGAACAGTAATAGCATTAAAATAATTTTACATTTATAAGTTATAAAAACTTTAAAGTAACAAGAGGAAGAGAAACGAGATAGAATAGTGTGGCCTATTGTAATATAAACCATGTTCTACTAAGTACATTGTAAACGGTCAGTTCCAGTTAATGTGTAACGACAACTTATTAGTGGCAAATACAAGGGGAAGGTATGACCAACAGGGTCGAAACGAGCATATGGCCATTACCTTCGATATTGCTCATATCTACCTTAGATTACCTTAAATCTTTTCAAATTTCCTTAAATTTGAAGGTAGTAAAAGCAAAATTACCTTAGAATTACCTTAAATATTACCTTGAAACCATACAAATTATCTAAAACTAAGGAAATTACTTTGAAAGTTCAAACTCTGAATTGACGAGAGACTTGGTCCCATCTCCACCCCTAGGTATGACGAGGTGGCATTCTAGACAGATGGCTACAATCGAATTAGTAGGTGGAATTATGGATTACGGAATCCCCATGGCAATGAATGGGCAATGTCGTATTGCTCATTAATATCTGTCGAGCTTTAAGCAGGCTTTCAACCCATTGCCCCCGGTCTGTGGGGGGTTGGTGCCATTAGTGTATCTCTTGCAGTGTACTGTAGGCACTAATTAAAGGTTTTTGCAGCGTTCTTTTAACCTTCAGTTTCATCCCCCATTCTTGCTTAATTTCTTCTATCTAACTGTCCAACCTGCGTATCTCCCCCCCCCTCAACTTACAAATGAATACTGAATTAGCCTCCCAGGCCACAGTGTCGGTCCTTGTGGCATAATTTCATAAAACCCCTGTTTGTGTGTGGTTTCTTTGTGAACAGCTTCCTGGCCATAATTTTAATCATGCAGTGATGAAACGTGCAGGGATTAACTATCATATAAAAAGCTGGAAATGATTACATTTTGGAAGATCAAGGTCACGATCAAGCAAAATGTCAAATTCACTCAATCAACCATAACTTTGGACATCGTTGTCACAGAAACTTTAAGGTCAAAAGGTCGATGTCACGGTCGAGAAATAAGCTGCCGCGGCGGAGATCTGCGCTCTACTGAGTGCCCCTGTAGTTGTGATCTTAAGTCCTTTATTTGGGGTTTTTAATTTCCTAACTGTTCTAATGTATTTTCACATCCTGTCATCTTCAGGAATGATATAAATAATGATATTTGATTGCCAATCCATTAGCATTTATCTAAAAAAAGATAAATCCAATTTATTCAATGAAATTACTTCATTTGGTTTTATTCTCTCTTTTGGGACTTCACCTTTTTCTCTCTGCGTTTCTCGTCACTGCTGGCAATTTCAGGGCAGGTAAAAATGAGGCACAATAACACACAGATGAAGCCAATGATTCGCGAGAGAAAAAAAAATGTACACTTTGAAAGTAGATTTCATTGGAATGCTAAGGCTGATGAAGACAGAACTGAGGATTGCAGCGTAGTTTTTCTTTCATTTTTTTTTTAATCAGTTTTTTTAAGTCTTATTTTTCACTGTAAATGGTAATATTAAAACGAAAAGATATCATCTATCCCTTTTTAACCATTACTTTTCATAAAATATAATTTAATTAATTCATGTATAGTTTGTACAGTATTTACTGTTCTTTCTTTTTTAGAATTGAATTTTTACCAATTGAAGATCATTTATTATCAGACCATTTTTCTTCCGTTTCTATTACCACTTAATTTGTTAAGTGATTCGCCCGACTCCGTGTGAAATGATGTAGGCATGATTATAAAGATACTCCATAATAACCTTTACTCCTTATTTTAGTTCCAAAAATTTTATGTAATAACTGTAAGACGGATATTTTAGTTAGATTCATGGATTTTGAATCTCCGTCTGTGATACCACTTTCAATAGCATTCTACAGTCAACGTCGATTAATATTTTACATTATTCAATCGGTATAATTTTGTATAAACAAATTTTGAGTTGCTTTATTTGACTCCATTGATGCTGGAAAGGATTGGGCTGTTGCCATCTCTGTGATTGATAAGATAAAAGAGAACATGCAACTCTTGTTCCTCATTCTCTTAAATGCGAATCTACTATTCAAGAAATTCATGACAATAACCTTTTATGTAAAATATGGAACAGGATCCTCATAAATATTAATTCATATTTATTAAAATATAAAAAGGTTTCATTAGTAAATTATATTTTGACCTCATAGTGCCACATACAGTCATTTGAACATCCCCTTTATAGTGACGCACGAAAATATCTCCAGTATTTTCCCCGGGGAAATTAGATTTTCGTCCCCAAACCCTGACCTCGTGACATTTAATGTCAGTGAAGTCTTCATTTTTATTATTGAGGTAAACCTTTTAGGAATATTTATCTTATCGATTTTCACTCTGCATACTTCATATATTTTAGACCATTTGTGCTTCTTTGAAGATTTAAAGGCCGCTCATGAATGGCAGAGGCAAGGGATAGTGACATTGACCTAGCTAGGAGGACAATGCCCTAGAGACTGACCATATGTGCATGTAATCAGCGCCTAAGCCCCCTCTCCACCCAAACTAGGACCAGGGAGGGACAGGCGATGGCTGCTGATAACTGCAGGGAGACCTAGAGACTCGAACCCCAGTCAGGCAGACGCCATGTAGGGTTTAAAGGTTTAAAGGCCGCTCATTAATGGCAGAGGCAAGGGACAGTTACATTGCCCTATCGAGCAGAACAATGCCCTTGAGACTGACCATGATTAGCGCCAAGCCCCCTCTCCACCCAAGCTAGGACCAAGGAGGGTCAGGCAATGGCTGGTGATGACCCAGCAGGTAGACCTTCCTCCAAACTTCCCCATCCTTAGCTCACAAGGATGGTGAGGTTGCATTGACCAAAGAAACTAACGAGTTTAAGTGGGACTCGAACCCCAGTCTGGCGTTCACTAGTCGGGGATGTTTCCAATAGGCCACCACAATTCAGCACTTTGGATAAGGAGGATTTCTCATATTTAGATTAATAGATATCCTGATCGTATCTTTCATCGGAAAGCAAATATTGTCCTTAAACGATGGAAATTAGCTAATGGCAGATTTTGTGCATCTTCTCTTTTGTATCCCCTTAGGTACAATTTGGTCCTCCTTTTTCAATTAACTTTTATTGAATTAAATCCGATGCCCCCGATTCACACACTCTAATCCCTTTAAGGTCCACAGGACTTACATCATTCAAGATTGAATTTAAAAAAGACCGCAGAAATACATAAGATAAATATTGTCAAAATAAATGCAAATAATCAGTACAAAGAACAGAAAAGCAAGCAATAATCGCAGGTAACAGTAAACAAAAACAATAAATACAGCTAACAGACAAGAGAATGTCACAGGCATCCCTACAGAACAGAGAAGAAACATCTTGCATATTTTGGGACTGAACTTCAAGAGCCCTCGATTTTTTCTCCCAAAGTTTAAAATCATTGGAGCAATATTGCGAAATTTTATGGCAAAGTTGTGACATTGTTCGGCCTCGTCACCTTTCTTCTCAAATGACCGAAACTTCCAACTTCGCACAGGACAGGACAAAGACTTTTTTTCTGAGAAAGAATGAGCGTTGCAGTTGGTCCTCTTCCTCTTTTCGCCTGCTGGTTCTTCCAGGGATGAACGTAGATAGATAAGTAGACACAACAACTGTGCCAATGGTTGTGGTGGCCGTTGTGATAACGTCCCTGACTGGTGAAAGCCAGACTGGGGTTCGAGTCCCTCTTAAACTCGTTAGTTTCTTTGGTCGTTTCAATCTCACCATCCTTGTGAGCTAAGGAAGGGCGGGGGCCGGGTTTGGGGAAGCCCGTAGGTCTATCTGCTGAGTCATCAATGGCATTGCCAGGCCTTCCTTGGTCCTAGCTTGGGTGGAGAGGGGCCTTGGGCGCTGATCATATGTATATATGGTCAATCTTTAGGACATTGTTTTGCTTGCTAGGGCAATGTCACTGTCCCCTGCCTCTGCCATTCATGAGCGGCCTTTAAAGCTTTAAACTTGATGTGGTTGAAAGAAATATATCACTGTATTAATCTGACACTTTTAAGTTGGTTTCAACTTTCCGTCTGTGTTTCAAGGGACAAACGTAATATTAAAATGCAGACTGACATATTACAAATGATGAAAGAATCGTGACAAGGAAAGAAATATAACGTTTTAGATATTCATTTGATACTGACATCTCTTGAAATTGGTGTTCTATTTGTGTTCAATATTGAACAAATAGAAATCGGGTTTTCAATAAGATTATATATAGCCTCATTTTAAAGATATTTTTTTGCTACTTATATAACAATCCTCACAAAACACGCATATACTAATTGAATAATATTCAATATTTTTTTTTTCTTTCGTATTACAGTTTCATATTTATTAATACTTACTGTGTACCCTATTTTACTATTTTTCTAATAGTGAATCTTTCAAAAAAAAGCTTTTATTTTTTATTGGGCGTCCAGGTAAAAGATTTTGCAAAGACTTTCATATTTCTATAAAGTAATTACATTTCATATTGTTCTTGTATTTTATTTGCCATCCAGTTCTTACTTCCCAAAAGAGTCATATTTTGAGATTATTTATTGGAAATTAAAGAGATCATTTTGTAAGAGTCCGAAAATAAGAAAAGAAAATAATATAAATAACATTACTTCAGGAACACAATTACCATTTCTTCTCACGTGCCAGCAGGTGGGGTGGAGAGGGGTATAAGGGCTTAAGGATGAGATAGGAGGAGAGAAGAGAAAAACCATTTATAATATTAATGGATCCTCCTGTGCCTAATCCAATAGGCCGGTGACCACGCTGCGGAAAAAAAAGATAAATGGGAAGGCTGTTTTAAAGGTGGACCTCACAGAAAAAAGAATAATAAGATAGCTTTCACAGGAATTAAAACAGGATGGTAAGATAACTTTCACAGGAAAGAAACCAGAATGGTAAAATAGCATTCACAAGAAAGAAAAGGATAGTAAAATAGCATTCAGAAGAAAGAAAAAAAAATGGATGGTAAAATAGCCTTCACAGGAAAGAAAACAGAATGGTAAAATAGCTTTCACAAGAACGAAAACAGAATGGTAAGATAGCTTTCACAGAAAAGAAAACAGGATGGTAAAATAGCCTTCACAAGAAAGAAAACAGAAGGGTAAGATGGCCTTCACAAGAAAGAAAAGAGGGTAAAATAGCTTTCACTAAAAAAAAACCGGATGGTAAGATGGCCTCCACAAGAAAGAAAACAGGATGGTAAGATGGCCTTCACAAGAAAGAAAACAGGATGGTAAGATGGCCTTCAAAAGAAAGAAAACAGGATGGTAAAATAGCCTTCACAGGAAAGAAAACAGAAGGGTGAGATGGCCTTCACAAGAAAGAAAACAGAAGGGTGAGATGGCCTTCACAAGAAAGAAAAGAGGGTAAAATAGCTTTCACTAAAAAAAAACCGGATGGTAAGATGGCCTCCACAAGAAAGAAAACAGGATGGTAAGATGGCCTTCACAAGAAAGAAAACAGGATGGTAAGATGGCCTTCAAAAGAAAGAAAACAGGATGGTAAAATAGCCTTCACAGGAAAGAAAACAGAAGGGTGAGATGGCCTTCACAAGAAAGAAAACAGAAGGGTGAGATGGCCTTCACAAGAAAGAAAAGAGGGTAAAATAGCTTTCACTAAAAAAAAACCGGATGGTAAGATGGCCTCCACAAGAAAGAAAACAGGATGGTAAGATGGCCTTCACAAGAAAGAAAACAGGATGGTAAGATGGCCTTCAAAAGAAAGAAAACAGGATGGTAAAATAGCCTTCACAGGAAAGAAAACAGAAGGGTGAGATGGCCTTCACAAGAAAGAAAACAGAAGGGTGAGATGGCCTTCACAAGAAAGAAAAGAGGGTAAAATAGCTTTCACTAAAAAAAAACCGGATGGTAAGATGGCCTCCACAAGAAAGAAAACAGGATGGTAAGATGGCCTTCACAAGAAAGAAAACAGGATGGTAAGATGGCCTTCAAAAGAAAGAAAACAGGATGGTAAAATAGCCTTCACAGGAAAGAAAACAGAAGGGTGAGATGGCCTTCACAAGAAAGAAAACAGAAGGGTGAGATGGCCTTCACAAGAAAGAAAAGAGGGTAAAATAGCTTTCACTAGAAAAAAAAAAGCGATGGTAAGATGGCCTTTACAAGAAAGAAAACAGGATGGTAAGATGGCCTTCACAAGAAAGAAAAGAGGTTAAAAAAGCCTTCACTATTAAAGAAACAGGATGGTAAGATGGCCTTCACTAGAATGAAAAGAGGGTAAAATAGCCTTCACTAAAAGAAAGAAAAAAAAACAGGATGGTAAGATGGCCTTCACAAGAAAGAAAAGAGGGTAAAGTAGCATTCACTAAGTAAGTAAAAACAGGATGGTAAGATGACCTTCACAGGAAATAAAAGAGGTAAAATAGACTTCACTAGAAAAAAAAAAAAACACGATGGTAAGATGACCTTCACAAGAAAGAAAAGAGGGTAACATAGCCTTCACTAAAAAAAAAGAGGATGATAGGATGGCCTTCACAAGAAAGAAAAGAGGTAGAATAACCCTCATTAAAAAAAAGAAACAGGATTGTAAGATGGCCTTCACAAGAAAGAAAAGGGTAAAATAACCTTCACTAGAAAGAAAAAACAGGATGGTTAGAGGGCCTTCACAAGAGAGAAAAGAGGGTAAAGTAGCCTTCACTAGAAAAAAAAAACAGGATGGTTAGATGACCTTCACAAGAAAGAAAAGAGGTAAAATAACCTTCACTAGAAAAAAAAAACTCGATGGTAAGATGGCCTTCACAAGAAAGAAAAGAGGGTAAGATAGCCTTCACTAATAAAAATAAAACAGGATAGTAAGGTGACATTCACAAGAAAGACAAAGAGGGTAAAATAGCCTTCACTAAAAAAAAAGAACAGGATGGTAAGATGACTTTCACAAGAAAGAAAAGAGGTAAAATAGGCTTCACTAAAAAACAAACAGGATTGTAAGATGGCCTTCACAAGAAAGAAAAGGGTAAAATAACCTTCTCTAGAAAGAAAAAAACAGGATGGTAAGAGGGCCTTCATAAGAAAGAAAAGAGGGTAAAATAGCCTTCACTAGAAAAAATAAGATGGTAAGATGACCTTCAGAAGAAAGAAAAGAGGGTTAAATAGCCTTCACTAAAAAAAGAGGATGGTAAGATGGCCTTCACAAAAAAGAAAAGAAGGTAAAATAGCCTTCATTAGAAAGAAATAACAGGATTGTAAGATGGCCTTCACAAGAAAGAAAAGAGGGTTAAATAGCCTTCACTAAAAAAAGAGGATGGTAAGATGGCCTTCACAAAAAAGAAAAGAAGGTAAAATAGCCTTCATTAGAAAGAAATAACAGGATTGTAAGATGGCCTTCACAAGAAAGAAAAGTGGGTAAAGTAGCCTTCACTAGGAAACAATTTCCCGTAAAAGAAAAAAAACGGTAAAAATCCTGGAATAAATTTTGCCAGGCATTTACCGTTTTAAAAACGGTTGTATTGACGTAACGGAGTGATATTACAGTCACCAACCCATATAAGATAATAACAAGTATGGTAAAATTACGGTCGCCTGTGTTTTACTGAAATACGGCTGAGAACAGTATATTTGTACGGAGAATTTCCAGTTAAAATTGCTGTTTTTTTAACAGTGTAGTTGAAATGCCACTTGTAAATGAAATTAAAAAAAAATAAGAAATGCATCTCACAGGTGCAACCCTTAAGAGTGCAATACTTGAATGGAACCCCTAAAATATTCACGGATGAAACTCTCTCAAAGGAACAGTGACAGGGTATTCTTGAAGAAATAGAAAAATCATTCTAGAACGCAGAAAAGACAATTTCGAAAACCACTTATCCTACTTCGATATAATAATAATTACAACAGAGAATAATGAAGGTAGAAGTCTAGATAGTAATGATTACAACATAGTTTTAATGAGGGTAGCAAAAATATGTAAAATATAAATCCTTGAAATTTTCTTTATAGGATCAAAAACTTCTATGAATATCACTAGAGATTCATCCCATGAGACCGTTAGTCATAAAAAGTTTAAAAAGTAGAGGTTATGTCTCCCCATATTTAACAACCTGCGCGTTAAAGTATATTGGAGAATGTATTTTAAGAGCCATAAGTTGGCAGCATAAAGGTTTAAAGCTTTCGGGATACACACCATTACGCTGCTCTATACAGGCTGAATATAAATAGGCGTAGGACCCAAACAGAATGTAAAGCATCCCACTGTACACTTAAGCATTTGCTGTACTGGTTCATGATCAAAGCGTTTACATGCTTAGGTTATTTCGTTGTTGAGAGCTTTAGTATTTTGTTTTGTGATGAATGCAATTTTAATGTTGTTAGGGTCTTATTTTGGAGTAAAAAGTATATTTCTTTCGGACTGACTTTGTTTTGCATGTATTAATTAGCGTTTTTTGCTTGGGATATTCTGTATTAAAGAAAATACTACTCGGAAATATTGCAATTCATATATGAAAATGTTTGTCATAATGCTGTTATTGTGAAAGAAACATTAGTCACTCGAATAATTTATTTATAAAGCCTCGGTCTGTACCGAGAAAACTTGAATAAAAGGATATAAAATGCCTTTTAGAACTAAACGAAAAGAGCAAATGTGAAACTGCTGTCACACAAGATATTTTCTAATATCGTTTGGCATTCTACCTTCCGATTTTGCCTATGCGGTATCATTGTATGTGAGAAATTGCCGCTAACCTTCTATTTAACTACAGCAACAGAAATGACCTATCTAACAAGAAAAAAATAAATGATCTGTCTAACAAGGGCACTACAAATGACCTATCTAACAAGAGTTATAAAGAGCAATATAAATGACCTACCTAACAAGAGCAATACAAATGACCTTCTACCTAACAGGAGCAATACAAATGACATATCTAACAATAGCTATAAAGAGCAATGTAAATGACCTATCTAATAAGAGCAATACAAATTGCCTTCTATCTAAAAAGAGCGATATAAATGACCTATCTTACATGAGCTATACAAATGGCTTATCTAACAAGAGAAATATGACATCTAAGAAAAACAAAACAAATGTACTATCTAGCAAGAGCAATACAATTGACCTGTCTTACGAGAGCAATACAAATGACCTATCTAACAAGAACAATACGAGTGACCTATCAAAAAGATTCATACAAATGACCTATCTAACAAGAACAAAGCAAATGACCTATCTTGTTAGGAACAATAAAAATACCTTCTATCTAACAAGAGCAATACGAATAACGTATCTAACAAGAGTAACTCAAATGCCCTATGTAAAAAGAGCAATACAAATGACCTGTTTAACAAAAACAATACAAGTGACCTATCCAACAAGAGCAATACAAATAACCTATCAGCAAGAGCAATACAAATGACCTATCTAGAAAGAGCAATACAATGACTTATCTATAAAGAGCAATACAAATGACCTGTCTATAAAGAGCAATACAAATAACCTATCTAACAAGAGCAATACAAATGAAAGCATCACTAAAGAAGTATCATCCATGGAAAGTAATAGTTATATGGTACTAGTTTACGCAACCCGTCAAAACTGACGGCTGGATATTTAGATGGTTATTTAAACGCGAACAGAACGATTCAACTCTCCCCCCCCCCCCCTTTCTTAATACCACACACTATAGTCAATTTCTTTTAGCGATGCAGATTTGCACCGACTCGCAGCGGTGCCCTTTTAGCTCGGAAAAGTTTCCTGATCGCTGATTGGTTGGACGAGATAATTCTAACCAATCAGCGAAAAGGAAACTTTTCCGAGCTAAAAGGGCACCGCTGCGAGTCGGTGCAAATCTGCCTCGATAAAAGAAATGGACTATAGTTGCGCAATTTGTTGGAGATTGTTGTTTTCCAAGTGGTTGGTTCCCAGCGTGACAGACTATGTCATTATCTCGGCCTATTGACGCAAAGGGTCTCGGTTAGATTGCGCCAATCGTCGCTATCTTAAAATTTCAATACTTCTCCATTCATCATTACCTAACTCACGATTCGTATATATATATATATATATATATATATATATATATATATATATATATATATATATATATGTATAAATATATATATATATATATATATATATATATATATATATATATATATATATATATAATCATCATCATCATCATCCTCATCATCATCATCATCTTCAGCAGTTACTAGTCCACTGTAGAACAAGACCCTGAGACATGTCTTTCCACTTGTGTCTGTTGATGGTCTTTCTATGGTAGCTCACACCCACGAACTTTCTTAGTTTGGCAATCCATCTCTTCTCTTCCTTTCCTCTACTTCTTATGCAAATCACACACACACACACATATATATACATTTATATACATTTATATATACTGTATATATATATATATATATATATATATATATATATATATATATATATATATATATATATATATATATATATATATGTATATATGTATATATATATGTGTGTGTGTGTTTGTGTGTATATTTGTACAGCAAATGGACTAGAGCATGAAGACTACCATACCGTAACTACCTCAAACTTAACTAGTGACTGAAACCTATAGTAAAACTCCTCAACTTTAAACACGGAATCTGTTGTCACGAGATAATTTTATTTTTTAATTTCGTTCAAGATCATTATTTTTTCTATTTGCTTTCATATTGGCATGAGAGGGTACTTAGGAATTATATGACATCATGGACAGCATTTTTTTTTTTCGAGATTAATAGTGCACGGTATCAACACCCCCCCCCCCCTCCAAATGTACATAGTTACCTCCGCCAACGAAGTTGGTAAGAGGTTCTGTTTTCGGCCTTGTTTGTCTGTTTGTTTTATATGAACAACTTCCTGGCCACAGGGATACATTTCTTTATGTTGAGACGTAGAATGATTCAATTTTTAAAGTCCTATGTCAGAAGGTCATGGTCAAGTTCGCACATGGTTGTCACACAGACTTCAAATACGCACACGGTTTTAATTGATCCTGGGAAAAGCAGGCTGGTTTCGAGAAATAAGCTGCCGTGGTGGAGGTCTGCACTCAATGCTTTTCTATTTCCTCATGATTGCATTAAGAAAATAATAGTAGGACTTGATGATGTTAAAGGGAGATTTTTACTTACCTCGCCTGTTGCACCTTGGCCCTGAAGGGCCTACTGTACCACTGCCCAAATGGTCCAAATGTTAATAGGTTAATATGTCAAGCATCGTACATTGTTATTAGATTTCATCTTTCATGTCTCATAGACACCTATGTAAGTAGATTTTGTTACGTGTTAGTATGGTGATCAAATTATGCATCTGGATATATGGGGAAGGGGGTTTGATTGCTTCGTTTGTAGTTATAGTCAATTATGTTTATTGTAAGGTAATGGTAGGGCACCACTATATGAGACAGAAAACGTAGAGAACGAAGCGGGTTGGGGTAACTATGATAATGTTCTTCCTCTGATGTTTGCAGTTTCCCTTCCCTTGTTTATTCCATGTTCAAGTACCAACGGTCAAAATTCACATTCTTAACTATGAGCTACTATTGTAGTTATTGTTTTTACATGTTATAAAGGATCTGATTTCCACAAGGAAATCACAATAGATAATATACTGTACAGGAATGAGGGCTACGTGCAAAAAAATATGTATTACAGAAGGTAATCCATATTTAATATCAATTATACATTTCCCCTATATCATGAAAAGTGTCTGACTGTACTGTCGTATCATGCTCAGAAGGGAGCGGGAGTAGTCACTGACAATAATATGTATATATATTTCTTTCCTGTCACGATCGGAAGGGAGAGGGAAAAGTCACACCCTGGTGAGAAGGTTTACCCTGAGAGGTATACGCGGAAATCACACACTCCCACAAATTGCCGAACCAGCGGGTTTGTCAGGAAAGGCGGAGGAGTTGGGAAGCGTTCAATCTGTGTTTATATCTATCTAAATATTTAGATGTAATTTTTTTTTGACGCCTCTGGTACACTAGTAAGAATTGTATTAATGGTTTTTTTTTCCTAGCGTTTGTTTCTGCTCTCTTTTTACAATTTCGTTGTCGCACATAAAGACTTTTACGCTACTCCATAGAGCAACTGTGTGGTATTCCACTTGTTAAACCTAAACGCTAAATGGCCAACCTGGCCCCAGCGCACATCCGTGAAGAGCCCAAATCCTTAAACCCGAATCCAGTTATTATTATTATTATCATTATTATTATTATTATTATTATTATTATTATATTATTATTATTATTATTATTATTATTATTATTATATATGAGGGATACTTACTTTGGTAAGTTGAAGAACTCTGGCATGTATACATACAATTGTCTGGCGAAAGTGGACGCACTACATTCTAATAGACATTTATTCCTAATAAATGACTAAAAGAGATGTTTAGTAAAACGACATGGCTACCTCGCCCAAAAATAGATTTTTCGCTTCTCTCAAAATTCGTTTATTATATAAACACCCTAGTTAAAAAGCAGCGTGCTATGAGCTCAAGTGCTCCAACAGGGAAAACTAGCCCAGTGAGCAAAGGAAATAAGGAAATGAATAATGTACAAGAGAAATATTGAACAATTAACATGAAGTATTTTAAGAACAGTAACAACATTGAAATAGATGCTGTCTATATACGGGAGTGGAAGCCGTTTTAATCCTCAAAGTCCCTTTCCTGGCTCCACCTTTTCTGGGAGAGAAATGACCACGACCTTTTTAGTTTGCAACTGACGTAATTTCGTTCTGGTTTTAGTGAACGAAAAGTTTCTTCACTTGAGAAGCCCAATTTGAATACCATTTTTAAAGTTATATTTAAAAGAATATAAAAGTCTTATGGAATCGAGATGTCATGGTATGTCCCCTTTCAAGAAATTTAGGATAATACAAAACTTTTTTCTTAGGTAGATTTTCGTACATTTAACAAATAAAACAATTCAATTGAGTAACGTGATGCCAGGTTATTTGTCTATCAATAAGTAGACATTGTTACCTCTCCATTAATCAATTTTTAATATTTGGCACACTAGAGTTTCCATTATTTTCGAAAACATTTCACCTATGAATAAAATATATTGGCCAATGTTTTCATTCATTTTATAGATTAAGATTCAAGTATGTAATATATCAGTAGTACTCAATATATGCACCAAGAAATTAACACATGTTCAACTCTTTCTGTGCGTGCACACACGCGCGCGCACGCGTGCGCACACACAGTTGCGTATTAATGATATCAAGTTATGAAATTTATAAAAAAAAACATTTAAGTAAAAGATGATGGTGCTATAATATCATATATGTTGGTTTTGCCTATCAATCGTTATAAACATTTTGTGTTGCCTTTATATTTCCATTCCAGAAATCCATCCCAAAACTCTATGCCCATCTTGTGTCCCCCTTCTTATCCCGTGCCCCCCTTCCCATTCCGTGCCCCTCTTCCCATCCCGTGTCCCCATTCTTATCCTTTCCCGTCCCAGAACCATATTCGCATCCTGTATTATTATTATTATTATTACTATCCAAGCTACAACCCTAGTTGGAAAAGCAAGATGCTATAAGCCCAGGGGCTCCAACAGGGAAAAATAGCCCAGTGAGGAAAGGAAATAAGGAAATAAATAAATGAAGAGAACAAATTAACAATAAATCATTCTAAAATAAGTAACAACGTCTAAACAGACATGTCATATATAAACTATTAACAACATCAAAAACAAATATCTCAAATAAACTATAAAAAGACTCATGTCCGCCTGGTCAACAAAAAAGTATTTGCTCCAACTTTGAACTTTTGAAGTTCTACTGATTCAACCACCCGATTAGGAAGATCATTCCACAACTTGGTCACAGCTGGAATAAAACTTCTAGAGTACTGCGTAGTATTGAGCCTCGTGATGGAGAAGGCCTGGTTATTAGAATTAACTGCCTGCCTAGTATTACGAACAGGATAGAATTGTCCAGGGAGATCTGAATGTAAAGGATGGTCAGAGTTATGAAAAATCTTATGCAACATGCATAATGAACTAATTGAACGACGGTGCCAGAGATTAATATCTAGATCAGGAATAAGAAATTTAATAGACCGTAAGTTTCTGTCCAACAAATTAAGATGAGAATCAGCAGCTGAACACCAGACAGGAGAACAATACTCAAAACAAGGTAGAATGAAAGAATTAAAACACTTCTTCAGAATAGATTGATCACCGAAAATCTTGAAAGACTTTCTCAATAAGCCTATTTTTTGTGCAATTGAAGAAGACACAGACCTAATGTGTTTCTCAAAAGTAAATTTACTGTCGAGAATCACACTTAAAATTTTGAAAGAGTCATACATATTTAAAGAAACATTATCAATACTGAGATCCGGATGTTGAGGAGCCACCGTCCTTGACCTACTTACAATCATACTTTGAGTTTTGTTAGGATTCAACTTCATACCCCATAATTTGCACCATGCACTAATTCTAGCTAAATCTCTATTAAGGGATTCACCAACCCTAGATCTACATTCAGGGGATGGAATTGATGCAAAGAGAGTAGCATCATCTGCATATGCAACAAGCTTGTTTTCTAGGCCAAACCACATGTCATGTGTATATAGTATGAAAAGTAATGGGCCAAGAACACTACCCTGTGGAACACCGGATATCACATTCCTATAATCACTATGGTGCCCATCAACAACAACTCTTTGAGTTCTATTACTTAAAAAATCAATAATAATGCTAAGAAACGAGCCACCCACTCCCAACTGTTTCAGTTTGAAAACAAGGGCCTCATGATTAACAAGGTCAAAGGCAGCACTAAAATCAAGGCCAATCATACTAACTTCCCGACCACAATCACTCCCTGTGTCCCCCTCATTCCCATCCCGTGTCCACCCATTCCCATCCCAGAACCCTATTCCCATCCTGTACCCCTATTCACACCCCGTGTCCCTCTCATTCCCATCCCATGCCCACCCATTCCGATCCTAGAACCCTATTCCCATCCTGTTTCCCCCCTCGTCTCATCTTGTGGCTTTCACTCACTCTGTACCCACATTCCCATCCCGTGTCCCCCCTCATTCCCATCCATTCCCATCCCAGAACCTACTCCCATCCCATGCACACTCTTCCCATCCCATGCCCCCATTCACTTCCCAGGTCCCCCTTATTCCCATTCTGTGTCCCTCATTCCCATCCCATTCCTTCCATTCCCATCCCAGAACCCCATTCCCATTCCGTGCCCCCATTCCCATCCTGTGCCCCGCATTCCCATCCCAGAACCCCATTCCCATCCTAGAACCCCATTCCTATCCTCTACCCCCTATTCCCATCCTAGAACCCCATTCCATTCCTAGAACCCCATTCCCATCCCAGAACCCCCATTCCCATCCCAGAACCACCATTCCCATCCTGTGCCCCCATTCCCATCCTGTAAGCCCCATTCCCATCCTGTAGCCCCCATTCCCATCCTGTAGCCCCCATTCCCATCCCATGCCTTCCATTCCCATCCCATGCCCCCTTTCTCATCCTGTGCCCCCCATTCCAATCCCAGAACCCCATTAACATCTTGTGCGCCCATTCCCATCCCCATCCCAGAACCCCATTCCTATCCCGTACCCCCCATCCCCATCCCAGAACCCCATTCCATTCCAAGAACCCCATTCCCATCCTGGACCCCCATTCCCATTCCAGAACCCCCCTTCCCATCCCAGAACCCCCATTCCCATCCTGTGCCCCCATTCCCATCCTGTAAGCCTCATTCCCATCCCATGCCCCCTTTCTCATCCTGTGCCCCCCATTCCAATCCCAGAACCCCATTAACATCTTGTGCGCCCATTCCCATCCCCATCGCAGAACCCCATTCCCATCCCGTGCCCCCCATTCCCATCTCAGAACCCCATTCCTATCCTCTACCCCCTATTCCCATCCTAGAACCCCATTCCATTCCCAGAACCCCAGTCCCATCCTGGACCTCCATTCCCATCCCAGAACCCCCATTCCCATCCTGTAAGCCTCATTCCCATCCTGTAAGCCTCATTCCCATCCTGTAGCCCCCATTCCCATCCCATGCCTTCCATTCCCATCCCATGCCCCCTTTCTCATCCTGTGCCCCCCATTCCAATCCCAGAACCCCATTAACATCTTGTGTGCCCATTCCCATCCCCATCGCAGAACCCCATTCCTATCCCGTACCCCCCATCCCCATCCTAGAACCCCATTCACATCCCGTGCCCCCCATTCCCATTCCCATCCCAGAACCCCATTCCTATCCTGTACCCCCCATTCCCATCCCAGAACCTCCATTCCCATCCTAGAACCCCCATTCCTATCCTAGAACCCCATTCCCATCCTGTAGCCCCATTCCCATCCTGTAGCCCCCATTCCATCCCGTGCCTCCATTCCTATACCTAGAAACCCCATTCCCTAGGCATCCTTGGCGTAGTTGTGTCTACAGTAGATGCCGTGAATATTCATGCCACGGTTGTTACTGTAAGTGGGATGCGAAGATCAGAGGGTCGTCATATGTGATCCATTATACAAATAGCGGCGTTTGAGGCCCTCCCCCCCTCATCCCCGTCCCCCTCAATTTCCCAACTCTTCGTTATCACTCCATCTGCTATCATCTACTCTTTAGATTCTGTAGGGTTGTTATCTGAATTCTCGAATGTCCCTCTATTTTTAGTTGAGGAAAGCCTAACATTGAATTGAATTCTTAAGAAGTCTTATCAAATGCACTTTTAGTAATGAAAATTGAAAGACAGGACAGAATTTAAATGAAAAAGTAAGAATACTTATGTTGGTATTCAGAAAGGTGTGAATTAACGTGTTTTATTTATGCTATGAAAAAAGTTTAAATCTCCAATTGTTTACAAGTTTTAATGCTGTAATTTCGGTTAAAAATCCATTTTTGCAAGAATACGTAGAAATCAGTTGGAATTGCTTTATGAAATTAAATTGTTAGATCTCGAACAACTATTCTCACTCAAGTGGCGTCCTTGTCGCTTATTGATGCTCACTTATATTCCTTGGGACTGTTACAAGTTTCAATTATGGCTTAACAGTCATTGGTGATCACTCATGTAGGGACTGCAAAGAATTTAATTTGTAATAATTGGCAACAGCACTGGGGTAGTTTAGTCGAAAATAAAACGAGAGAAATAACGAATGTTATATCCCTTTGATTGTATAACAAAATGCATTGAAAGTGGGAAACCACTCTTTGTCATCTCCGCATTGGTCAGACTCGGTTGACACACGAGTTTCTGCTGACTGGCCAACACCAGCCATGTTGCGGTGATTGTTTGGTACCCCTGACAGTGAGGCATTTGTTGACCAAATGTCCAATTTTTAGTACTGTAAGAATAGATATCTATTTGAGGGTCAGGGTGAGGATGGCAGGTTCATCCTTGCGAAGATTCTCGGACATGATGTGTTGTACTATGATAGCGGTATTTGTAGATTTATTTCAGGAGCAGGTGTTCTGAAAGCTATTCAACTTTTACCTGGATATTTTTTCTATTATTGTTTTGAATTGAATATCCTTTATTGTTTTTATTTACAACAAACGATATCGGTGTCAATGACCTTAGATGTTAGAATGCCAGAAAACTCTAAATCAATCAATCAATTATTAACATAATACTTTATATCCTTCTCATGCAGCTATTCTATGTTTCTGAGATGTCTTTAACCGAAGAATTTTGTTAAGAGCCTCATTTACAACGACATGATGAATTTCACGTCACATAGGTGTTATTCATTACTTTCATTGGCCGGTCGCATGCTGTATTGAATGAACATGATGTGGTTACTAAGTATATTATTTTTTTTCTATTTATCACATCAGATTCAGTAGGTTCTAACATCTTCTATGGTGTAGGTTTGCACAATTTGTCGACTTCATTCTGAGGTTGTGGTATGGATTTCGTTGGTTTGTTTCCACGCCTGTTTTGCCCTTTTTTCGGAATGTGGTGGCCCATTAGAAACCTCCCTGCCTAGCGATCACCGGACTGGGGTTCGAGTCACGTTTAAACTCTATTGTTTCTTTGGTATCTGCAATCTCGCCATCCTTATCAGCTAAGGATGGGACTTTGGGGGAGCCTATAGGTCTATCTGGTGACTCATCAGCATCCATTGCCTGGCCCACCCTGATCCTAGATTTGGGTGATGATCATTTGCATGTATGGCCAGTCTGTAGGGCTCTGTCCTGCTAACCGTCCCTTGCCTCTGCCATGCATGGCCGCCCTTTAAACCTTTAATGATATATTTCACGAACAGCAACCGATGTTACAAGATGATTAAACAAATCATTCGAGTTCACAGAGATCACTTATCAGGTAGTATGTGCAAAGTTAAATTGCCTTCGGACTTGAAAGTATCCTTCTGAAAAATTTTAGCCTAGTTTTACAGTTCTTTTATAAAAGAAAAAAAGTGTTGTTACTTTACTCTGTTTATTTCAGACAAAAATGGCAAAAGTTACAATTGTTTTCCTAATGCTTTTTCTTCTTTTTCTTTAATGGTCAAAGAAACGGGAAACATTACCATTTAACGAGTAAGATGAACTTGAAAACATTTTCCCATTATTATTTTCAGTATTGATAAAGATATTAGGAGAAATATGAAAACTTCAACTCTTTTCAGTTCAGTAAATTGGATAGGGAATTGGTGACAGATTTTTTTTTTTTCTATTTTATATTTCTCTACCTATTTTCAAATTTTCTGTTTATAATTGTTTCCTCTCATCGTAAAAATCTTGCATGTTTTCCAAAGAATTATTATGATTAAGAATAATAAGGAAAAATATTTCTTCGTCCCTTTGCTCATCTCTATTCTTTATGAAACTCATTTACTCCACTTTTTATAGACGTACTTTTAGTGGAGGCGGGGGGGGGGGGGGGGTTCTGTCGAATGGACATAGCGTGCCTTACTTATCGTTTTAATTAAAAAAAGGTAAAAAAAAAAAGAAAAAAATATTTTGACCTGATATGTGGATAACAAGATTCATATACATATAAAGCTTCAACACAATCAGTCATGCTGTTTATACCGTTTATTTTATACTTGACTCGTTTTATTGTGGTAAAGGAATTTATTCTCAATTTTGACTCACATTTTTATGATATTTTACTTATCTAAAGCGTTTTAAATACACATAAAGCGTTTAATATA
>NC_090727.1:163460546-163468046 GCF_036898095.1 Palaemon carinicauda | reverse complement strand
CAGAGGTGAAATATATAACCACCTTGGCGGTGGTAATTATAAAACATAAAAATAATGGAGATATTTAGCAAACATGATATGATTATAGTTTACCCAGAAAAAAGCATGCACACCTACATACGTACACTCACATTATATATATATGCTTTTATATATATATATATATATATATATATATATATATATATATATATATATATATATATATATGTATATATATACAGTATATATATATTATATATATATATATATATGTATATATATATATATATATATATATATATATATACACACACACACATATATATATATATATATACACACATACATATGTGTGTGTGTAAATCTTAATCAAAGATGACATTTAATATCGAATTCATCGTTGGGAATATTTATCTAATGGAAATTCAGTTATGATAAATGCTTCTGGCTGGCCCAGGACTCGAACCTATGCCTCTGACGAGTTGCAATAATGTCAGCAGTAGAGTCTGCCAAAAGACCCATCTAGAGAGATATAAGTTCATTTCAAGTCCTGGCGAATTCAGAAATCAATTCATAGACTTGAAATCAATGGGCCTCCACTATGATAGCTGATTTATGAGTTTACAACATGTGGCAATTTTATACGTTATAAAGTAACAGATACAGTACTAATCAAATTTGTTAATAGATTCAAACTTTGATATCAGAATGTGAGCAAAATGTTTCTACAGGAGAGAATGAATAACTATTCGTCTACAGAGTATAACACATAACCGGATGCAGCGCAATGTAGCATTACGCCCGATCGAAGTTGAAAAGTTCCTGAAATACTTTCACTCAAAGCAAATAGATTCCAATAAAAAAGTCTCGTTAGCTGTGCAAACTCAAGTCGATTGCAATGCTCTTGCAATGTTGATCAAGCTCATGGCACTGATATTGGATTCAAAGTCAGGATGAACAGTTAATATAACTGGTGCCTTTGATGGACTCCGAGGGACGAATCAACACAAGTGCATTGGAGGACGCAATGCTCGCATATTCTTTTTGGAAGGACAGGGAACTGCCATTGCGCGGGATGGATTTGCCCGTCAGAGTTAAGCTAGGGCGATGTGAATATATATATATATATATATATATATATATATATATATATATAGATAGATAGATAGATAGATATATTTACATATATTTATATATATATATATATATATATATATATATATATATATAGATAGATAGATAGATAGATATATTTACATATATTTATATATATATATATATATATATATATATATATATATATATATATATATATATATATATATATATATATATAAAGCTCAAGATAGAGACGACTGACGAAATCTAACTGAGGCCCTTTGTGTCAATAGGCGCAGGAGGAGATGGTGATGATGATATCGTATCTGCAGGTAGACTACCTAGTTAGGCGAACTCCTCTTAACTTTAATGAAGTTTAGATGTAGAATACAAATTAATTAAAAGAAAAAGATTGAAGGCAATTGCCATTTACTTGAATCCTTTTTCTCTTTTGTCATATATAGCAAAGAAAAATTTAAAGAGATAGAAACATTACTGAAGGTGGAAGATGGAATGAGTATACAATTTAGAAGTATTAAGGTGTTGTATAAGATGAAATTTCATGTAGGGTTATATTGTTGGTGGAAAGGTTTTAAAGGTTACTCATGAATGACAGAGACAAGGGACAGTGATAATGCCGTAGAGGACATACTGGACATTAAGCCTAATTGACATCAAGAGTCTATTAACATCATGCCTAATATGAATTAGAACTAACTAACTCTACTTAGTGAGGCATTTTTTTTCAAGTTTTTTCTATTAAAACATATATGACAGCCGTAAGTATAAGAAAAAGAATGAGATAAAATACAATAAAATGTATTTTTTCAAAAAGTAATACAGTACCGGTATATATCTTCAAAAAAGACATAGACAAGATAAAATTTGAATACCATACCATACTAAATGTTGAATGTACGGACAATTTAAAAAATCTCTAGATTTTAGGCAATGCCACGAAGATATTCAAGAACTGCAATGGTGCCATTCTTCTACACTAGGTTCTTCGGGCACTGCTTGCCATATATGCTATTTTTCCTTAATTGGTAGCAAAGCAATTCCATCTGAGGCTTTTTCAATGATGAATGCGCTATCAGCTTGCTCTTTACGCAATCGGTCTACAAGTCTACGCAAAGGGGGATGTGTAATGGTGACTCATAGATTGAAATTTTGGTGCGAGTCAAGCCTGGTATAACCCTCGAATTGACATTCCGAAGTTCTTCCGGCGAGAATGAAGAAGACCAATTCGGAATAGCAAAATTGTGTTCACCGAGGGATCCAGCCGATAATTTCCCTCTGGCTGTGATGTCAATGGAGCACAACGACTGGGCAATGCATTTGTCACTAGTGATGCCATTTTTTTTTCTCTCAAATCGTGGTCAAATAGTGATATCTGGCATCTCTCTGAGCAAATCGAGTGAAATAAATTAAAATATCACCTCACCCAAGTAGTGCATATTTATTTTTTGATAACTGTTGTGTATGTTTATTTGTACAAATATGTTTTAATTAGCTAACTAGAGTGATCTGTTTTATAGTTTATACGTGACTGACCTATTTTTAGGTTTCATGTATTTTGTTCGTCTCATATATAGTTTGTTTTTTATTCTCTTATTTCCTTTCCTTACTGGGCTGCTTCCCCTGTTGGAGCCCTTGGGCATGTAGTATTCTGCTTTCCCAACCAGGGTTGTGACTTGACTAATAATGATAGTACAGATAACTGAATTATTCAAAAATTTTTAACATTAACAAGAGGAATATGGTCAGTAAATTAATTGCACTGCCCAGTCGAAGCGCCCCAGTGACGTCAAAATGTTGGCCCCAAGCGACTGACAATCTCAGCCAGGACCCATACAGTGTATGTGTCCTGATCTCACCTTATGTTATTCTGTCTTGAAGAAGACGGCCTGTCTACTTCATCCTCGCTGCACAATTCCAATTCACGTAGCCTCGAAATAGGTTAGAAAGTCTTCCAAGATCTCCATTCCCTCGTGCAGCGTAGCCGTAATAAATATAGCTTTATAACATAGCATTTATTCAAGACTAAAAAAAGAAAAAAAAATAGAAATAAAAATAACTGTATTCTAGTTCCACCTACAAACAGGGTTCCTTCACTGCAGAGAAGGTCCGATCTTCTGAAAAGGTTAGGATAACGAAGCAACTTCTTTACTAGCCATGATATTCCTAATCGGGTTGTTAAATCAGTAGAACCTCAGAAGTTCAACGTGCAGCAAATGTTGAACAGGCTGACATAAGTCTTTATATAGTTTTATATGAATTATCTATTTTAATGTTAATGTTTTCTTTTTTTAATATTTTTTTTCAATTTTTTCTATACTTCCAATATCGTTTATTTATTTCCTGGTTTCCTTTCCTCAATGGGCTATTTTTCCCTGTGGGAGCCCTTGGGCTTAGAGCATCTTGCTTTTCCAACTAGGGTTGTAGCTTGACTAGTAATAATAATAATAATTATAAACACATTTTACAAGTTCATAATGATTGTTCAAAAATATATCGCTCGACTATGAAGCAGTTGTTCGCCCAAAAAATTGTACTTAGCATCGTGCCCATAGGCATAATGTCCGGTAGACATAATGTCCGTAGGCAATCCATCCTTTTACCCTTATTTTCTGTAAGTAGTATCATGTGTCTGAATATATGTATTCCGGATTCCTTCACCAACTACAAACATACATTCCTTTCTTCTCATAGATCTATCTCCTCTCATCTGCCTTATTCAACCATAAACAGCTGCTCTGTGGCAGTTTCCTTCCTTACTCTCTCTCTCTCTCTCTCTCTCTCTCTCTCTCTCTCTCTCTCTCTCTCTCTCTCTCTCTCTATTATCTACATAGGTAGTAGGTTTGCCAGGGCACCAGCCACTCATTGAAATACTACCACTAGAGAGTTATGGGGTCCTTTGACAGGCCAGACAGTACTACATTGGATCCTCCTCTCTGGTTACGGTTCATTTTCCCTTTGCCTACACATATACCGAATAGTCTGGTCTGTTCTTTACAGATTCTCTCCTCTATCTTTTTACACCTGACAACATTGAGATTACCAAACAATTTATCTTCATCCAAGGGGTTAACAACTGCACTGTTATGGTTCAGTGGCTACTTTACTCTTGGTAAGGGTAGGAGACTCTTGACCTATGGTAAGCAGCTCTTCCAGGAGGACACTCCAAAATCAAAACATTGTTCTGTAGTCTTGGGTAGTGCCATAGCTTCTGTACAATGGTCTTCCACTGTTTTTATAGTTTATATAGCAAATATTTATTTTAATGTTGTTACTGTTCTTAAAATATTTTATTTTTCTTGTTACCTTTCCTCACTGGGCTACTGTGCTTATAGCATCCTGCTTTTCCAACTATGGTTGTAGCCTAGCAAGTAATAATAATAATAATAATAATAATAATAATAATAATAATAATAATAATAATAATAATAATAATAATAATAAAACCAAAGTTTGACGAGACCAGCCCACCTTCAGAGGCTTCCAAAATCACTCCGACCCAAAATTCCTTTACCGCAGATTTCAGACTTTGCTTAAGCCTTCGGATATGATTATGCAAAACACATCGGGCAGGTGTAAAGCAGCATTTCACAATATATTCAACGAGGGTTGCGAATTAGCTCCTACTCGAGGAGGAGCTGCTGCTCAGAAAATACCCGGCGTATTTTCGTACATCATCTTTCACTGGCTCTTTTTCATAAGTACGAATCAGATTATTAGTGCACAAAGTGACCGATGGAAACGTTCTCGCTGGTGTCATCATAACCTCAATTGTTCATGAATATAATCCATGAACAACCAAGTAGAACAATTTCCGTCTGTTCCCTATAGTCATATAAGACTTCTCTGACTTAGTGAATGAGTTAAGGACCTGGTATTGAGTTAATTATGGTCGGCAACTTCCATGATTAAAGTACCAGATAGATAGTTAACTCCAGTGGATGGCAGACTCAAGCAAAGTAACTATACCGTCGGATAACTGGAGACAAACACTTCAAATACAAGTCTTCTTAGACATAAAGAACATTCCTCTAACGAAAACTAAGGATTGGAATCTTCACACGTGTTAAGATAACTACAAACTACATCCAATCTTACATGTTTATTCACATGTGATTGAAATGACCCTAAGTTAATTAAAGATCGCACTTGCTTAAGAGTACCACAATTATATATTAATTTTCTCTGGAGTATAAAAAGTTTGTTTACATTACGAAGACTCATTAAATCTAGCAAGGGGAGAATCCGGAAACTTCAAATAGTTATTTTCCATTTTTCAATAATTTTGATGATAATAATTTTTATAATTTCAGTAATTTTTATGATATTAGTTATTATAAGAATAATTTTAATAAATGTAGGTCTGCTGGAGGATGTTGGTTAATTTTCATTACTTCTTATATCGTTTATATATTTCCTTATTTCCTTTCCTCACTGGCCTATTTTTCCCTGTTGGAGCCCTTGGGCTTATAGCATCTTGCTTTTCCAACTATGGCTGTAGCTTAGCTAGTAATAATAATAATGATAACAACAGGTCCCTATGACCTCTCCCACCGCCGGACACGTTGAGATTCGAAGCATCTCCCGTGTCACACATATCGTCTGACTATATTCCCCTCAGCTTTGTAATAACCAAGAAGAGGGGAATAAGACCTCCACGAGATCAAATTGCATGTATTGTTTTTCTATTCTTGCCCCTTTAGCAACGGATGTTAAGCTGCCCGGTTTTGTTTCACAACACGCAAGGCGTATCTCCCGAAGTAAACATCTGTGTATCTCCCGGAGTAAACATCTATGTATCTCCCGAAGTAAACATCTGTGTATCTCCCGGAGTAAACATCTGTGTATATCCCGGAGTAAACATCTGTATATCCCGGAGAAAACATCTGTACATATCCCGAAGTAAACATCAGTTTATCTCCCGAAGTAAACATCTGTGTATCTCCCGGAGTAAGCATATGTGTATCTCCCGAAGTAAAACATCTGTGTATCTCCCGGGGTAAACATCTGTGTATCTCACGGAGTAAACATCTGTGTATCTCCCGGAGTAAAGATCTGTGTATCTCTCGGAGTAAACATCTCCAATGACAACAATTTTATCCCCAAAAGATATTAAGTTTCGGTTTCCTCTCTTCCCGACTGAGAGAGAAAATTCACTCCTTCGAAGTTGACATTTACATGATAGAATGTGCATGGACATAGACTTCCAAGGATATCTTTTCATACAACGGTTCTTTGAATAACAGAATAATAAATGTATGTATGTTGTCGTTTTTACTCGAACGAGCAAACACACACAGACAGTATACAGTATATCATCATCAGCCATTGCTAGTCTCTTGTAGGACAAAAGCCTCAGACATTTCCTTCCACACACGTCTACTTATGGTCTTTGTATGCCATTTTAAAACTGCAATGTTACTTCGCTCGACAATCCACTGTCTTCTCTTCTTTAACCTGCTTCGTTTGCAATGTAAGAATTTACATCAATGAGAAATACCATAAAAATTTAAGATTTGCAGATAACATAGTTCTATTGAGTGAATCATAGGAGGAATTGCAAAAGGAGATAAAAAATTTGAACAGAGAAAACAGGAATGAAGGATTGAAAATGAATATTAACAAAACTAAGATAATGTTTATGAAAATAAAGAGAGACAACAAGTAAGAGTTATGGATGAACCTCTAGTGAATGTAAATATTTTCAGGAGAGGAGGCATATTTCCCATTTGCACATTTCCTTCAACTAAGGGGACCATAGGGTCCAACTAACATGGCCCAATTAATCAATCTACCTGAATATATATATATATATATATATATATATATATATATATATATATATATATATATATATATATATATATATATATATAAATATATATATATATATATATATATATATATATATATATAAATATGTATATATATATATATATATATATATATATATATATATATATATATATATATATATAAATATATCTCAGTATATATACTTATATTCTTTCACACCGTACTAGCTTAACTCTGACGTGCAAATCCATCCCGTGCAATGGCAGGTCCCTCCCAAAAGAATATGTGAGCATTGCGTCCTCCAATGCACTTGTGTTGATTCGTCCCTCGGAGTCCATCAAAGGCACCAGTTATATTAACTGTTCATCCTGACTTTGAATCCAATATCAGTGCCATGAGCTTGATCAACATTGCAAGAGCATTGCAATCGACTTGAGTTTGCACAGCTAACGAGACTTTTTTTATTGGAATTTATTTGCTTTGAGTGAAAGTATTTCAGGGACTTTTCAACTTCGATCGGGCGTAATCCTACATTGCGCTGCATCCGGTTATGTGTTATACATTGTAGACGAATAGTTATTCATTCTCTTGTAGAAACAATTTGCT
>NC_090727.1:163450546-163455546 GCF_036898095.1 Palaemon carinicauda | reverse complement strand
GGTTGTAGCTTTTGATCCATATTTTCATTTTTTTAATGTTCCCATTGAAAAAATAGGGACGCACTACCACTACTGGGCCACTTTCTTCGATGACATCATCGAATTTTGCAGCTGCCAATTTTGGGGCAGGGGAAACCAAATTAGACATAACTCCGGACTGAATGGTCAGAGAAAGATAAATGACATATCAAAATGTTTGCTTTGGGCCTCCCTAACAGATAAAATAGACAATTTGCAATTATTTTTAATAATTAGGTCACCAGAGGTCAAAAGGTCACCAAATTTGGGGTCAAGTGAAAATTTTAGGCACCTCCATAAATGTAACCCCAGGACCAGCCAGACCAATATCTAATGACTTTTTCTGCCTTATTTCATCTCTAGAGACCTCAAGAAATAGAATGATACCCATTAAGTGTACTTATTGGCCAAATCATGGAAATGAGATGTTATGTAAAAAAGTCAATTTTCAAATTTGTCGTTTTTTAGCCTCAAAATCGTAAAAACTGATAAAGCTCCTAACTCTTCTTATAGAGGGGCTGCGGAAATTATTTTGGTGTGTTTTCTCAGGTTTTGGGGTCAGAGAATCCAAAAAAAGCTTTCTCAACAATGTCAACTAATTACATCATGCTGAAATTCAAGATGGCCGCCACTCTGTACGCCGTAATTTTGACTTGGCTATAACTCCTCCATGAATGCAGCAAGAGAGATAATATTCGTGTCCTCACCCAGGTTCTTGAGATTACAGCATACAATAAAGGCAGTCTCAACAAGTCTGTTAGTGAATTTGGGGAAAGTCACATAAATCAACAACAGAAATGCTTTATTTGAAGGTTACGAAAATCATGAATGAAATAAATAAAACTACATGAATGTACAATATACTCATATGATGCAAGACCTCATAAGGAAAATTCACACTGTGTTGCTTTGGACTACAGGAAAAAGTCAACCTATGCAAGGTATAAAGTTTGATAGTCTACTTGGGTACCTTTGGGTCCACTTTTGATTAATGGAAAGGCAATTATTGGAAATATCTTGTGATACAAGGGGGGTCCTTGGTCCTTCGACCCTGAAATCTACCATTTTTCTTAGTCCAAGTCAGACCCACTATCATCACTTTCATAGTCATCATCAAAATATCCATCACTTTCATTGTTTTCATCTAGGCTTTCATCATCAGACGTCTCATCATCGTCCATCGTCTCAAGTATATCAGCCATACTTGTAGGAAGTGCAGTTCCCTTGAACCAACAGGGATCTAGATTTCCATCCTTCATTATCCAACCATGATCCACAGCTGGATGAGGGACCTGACCTCAGGTTTGGGATAATGGGCACGCTTCCATATAGCAA
The DNA here is from genome assembly GCF_036898095.1 of Palaemon carinicauda. NCBI lineage: Eukaryota > Metazoa > Arthropoda > Malacostraca > Decapoda > Palaemonidae > Palaemon > Palaemon carinicauda. The sequence continues at coordinate 163,454,193 of NC_090727.1, read as the reverse complement.
CCTGATAGTTCACCTCCTGATATGCTCATTTAGACACTCTTGGTGGCTGAAGAGATGAAAGATCAACATTCTTCTTTGAATCCAGCAACTGCCCACTGCACTTTAACTCGAGTATTTGGTATCGAAGCTGGTCAACTTCCTTTGTCTTAGTTTTGGCAGAATACATGGTGCAGGTGAAATCCTCAAGAGCAAGGAATATTTCATCGGTTACCTCCCATGACTCCCTTAGGCAACTGAAGACTTCTTGGTACTTAGGGCATTTCTGTAAAACTCGCAGCGGTTTTAACTTGACAATTCCTTTAAAGGAACTGGTCATATCGCATCTACTGAATGCGTGCAGACCAAGGAGAGAGGCACAGTAAGTTTGTGTGAACCCTTTCAATAGTTCTGTGACATCTATCAGGTTGCTATATGGAAGTGTGCCCATTATCCCAAACCTGAGGTCAAGTCCCTCATCCAGCTGTGGATCATGGTTGGATAATGAAGGATGGAAATCTACAGTAGATCCCTGTTGGTTCAAGGGAACTGCACTTCCTACAAGTATGGCTGATATACTTGAGACGATGGACGCTGATGAGACGTCTGATGATGAAAGCCTAGATGAAAACAATGAAAGTGATGGAAATTTTGATAATGACTATGAAAGTGATGATAGTGGGTCTGACTTGGACTAAGAAAGTTTCAAGTAACAAGATGGTAGATTTCAGGGTCGAAGGACCAAGGACCCCCCTTGTATCACAAGATATTTCCAATAATTGCCTTTCCATTAATCAAAAGTGGACCCAAAGGTACCCAAGTAGACTATCAAACTTTATACCTTGCATAGGTTGACTTTTTCCTGTAGTCCAAAGCAACACAGTGTGAATTTTCCCTATGAGGTCTTGCATCATATGAGTATATTGTACATTCATGTACAGTTTTATTTATTTCATTCATGATTTTCGTAACCTTCAAATAAAGCATTTCTGTTGTTGATTTATGTGACTTTCCCCAAATTCACTAACAGACTTGTTGAGACTGCCTTTATTGTATGCTGTAATCTCAAGAACCTGGGTGAGGACACGAATATTATCTCTCTTGCTGCATTCATGGAGGAGTTATAGCCAAGTCAAAATTACGGCGTACAGAGTGGCGGCCATCTTGAATTTCAGCATGATGTGATTAGTTGACATTGTTGAGAAAGCTTTTTTTGGATTCTCTGACCCCAAAACCTGAGAAAACACACCAAAATAATTTCCGCAGCCCCTCTATAAGAAGAGTTAGGAGCTTTATCAGTTTTTACGATTTTGAGGCTAAAAAACGACAAATTTGAAAATTGACTTTTTTACATAACATCTCATTTCCATGATTTGGCCCATAAGTACACTTAATGGGTATCATTCTATTTCTTGAGGTCTCTAGAGATGAAATAAGGCAGAAAAAGTCATTAGATATTGGTCTGGCTGGTCCTGGGGTTACATTTATGGAGGTGCCTAAAATTTTCACTTGACCCCAAATTTGGTGACCTTTTGACCTCTGGTGACCTAATTATTAAACATAATTGCAAATTGTCTATTTTATCTGTTAGGGAGGCCCAAAGCAAACATTTTGATATGTCATTTATCTTTCTCTGACCATTCAGTCCGGAGTTATGTCTAATTTGGTTTCCCCTGCCCCAAAATTGGCAGCTGCAAAATTCGATGATGTCATCGAAGAAAGTGGCCCAGTAGTGGTAGTGCGTCCCTATTTTTTCAATGGGAACATTAAAAAATGAAAATATGGATCAAAAGCTACAACCTAAATGCACTTTTGTCAATTTTAAGGGGGGGTGCAAGGTGAGCCCCCTCAGCCCACGGACTATTACAAAGCTGAGGGGAATGTAGTCAGGCGCTGTTTGCGACACGGGAGATGCTTCGAATCTCAATGTGTCCAGGGGTGGGAAAGGTCCCAGGGATCTATGGTTACACCAGCATCCTACATATGACCTTGATTTATTAGAATCATTATTATAATGCATATTATAATAATTATCAAAGTAATTAAAATTATTAAAATTATTGGAATTGTTAAAAAATATAAATTAACTATTTGAAGTGTCCGGATTTTCCCCACACTAGATTTAATGAGTTTTGTTAATGTAAACAAACTCTTTATACTTCAGAGGAAATTAATATATAATTGTGGTACTCTCAAGTAAGTGCGTTCTTCAATTATCACAGGGTGATTTCAATCACATGTGACTAAACATGTAAGATTGGATGTAGTTTGTAGTTATCTTAACACGTTGGAAAATTCCAATCCTCAGTTTTCGTTAGAGGAATATTTTTTATGTCTTAGAAGACTTGTATTTGAAGTGTTTGTCTCCTGTTATCCGACGGTATAGATGCAGAATAAATTTGCTTGCATATGCTATTCACCGCAGTTAACTATCTATCTGGTACTTTAATCATGGAAGTTGCCGACCATAGTTAACTCAATACCAGGTACTTAACTCATTCACTAAGTGAAAGAAGTCTGATATGACTATAAGGAACAGGCGGAAATTGTTCTATTTGGTTGTTCATGGATTAAATTCATGAACAATTGAGGTTATGGTGACACCAGCGAGAACGTTTCCATCGATCACTTTGTGCACTGATAATCTGATTTGTACTTATGAAAAAGAGCCAGTGAAAGATGATGTACAAAAAATATGCCTGGTATTTTTTGAGCTCCTCGTCGTCGTCCTCCTCCTCCTCCTCCTCCTCCTCCTCCTCCTCCTCCTCCTCCTCCTCCTCGAGGAAGAGCTAATTCGCAACCCTCGTTGAATATATTGTGAAATGCTGCTTTACACCTGCCCGATGTGTTTTGCATAATCATATCCGAAGGCTTAAGCAAAGTCTGAAATCTGCGATAAAGGAATTTTGGGTCGGAGTGATTTTGGAAGCCTCTGGAGATGTGCTGGTCTCGTCTAACGTTGGTTTTGTAAATAATAAAGAGAGAGAGAGAGAGAGAGAGAGAGAGAGAGAGAGAGAGAGAGAGAGAGAGAGAGAGAGTGAGGTGTTGATTTTGGTAAGACGAGAAAGCAATTAAGGAAACTGCCATAGAGCAGCTGTTTCAATGGTTAAATCAGCTAGAAGAGAGAAGATAAAATCTTTTAAGAAAAAATGGATGTATGTGTGTAAATGGTGATGGAATCAGACATAGGTGGAGATGTCGGCCAAGAGACAGTCATTCACCTACAGAATTAAAAAGGAAGGCTGAAAGACAGCGTAATTGATTGATTGATTTGAGGTTTGCTACTAATCCTCCATAATCAAACATAATGTAGACGCCTTGTAACACCCAAGGCTGTTATATCTTGTTAAGTCATTTTTATTTTGTCAATGAATCAACCTTTTTTAATACATTTAACAAATGGTGGTGAGATTAATGGTTAAAGGTATAATTGTTGCTCAGAAATGGCAGTGACAAGGGACAGTGACAATACCCTATCTGGACAATGCCATAGAGACTGACCATATATACATGAGATCAGCACCCTATCCCCCTCTCCACCGAAACTATGGCCAGGCAATGGCTTCTGATGACTCAGCAGGTAGAGCTATAGACATCCCGCCTCCGTGCTTAGCTCATATCGATATTGAACGGGTCTTGAACTCATGTGCATCAGATTGGCAGGTAGGGAC
>NC_090727.1:163440546-163448046 GCF_036898095.1 Palaemon carinicauda | reverse complement strand
ATCTTTCAGCTCTTATGTCCCTGGTTAGAAAAGGAATGAGGATATGAATCTTCATTATAGAGATATCAAGAGATACCAACTTGTCTTATTAATATTTAGAAACACACATTCTCTCTCTCTCTCTCTCTCTCTCTCTCTCTCTCTCTCTCTCTCTCTCTCTCTCTCTCTCTCTCTCTCTCTCTCTCCTCTCTCTCTCTCTCTCTCTCAACAATTGTAAAATTGGAGCAGAAGTAATACTTTACATTTTGGATAATGGATTCTGAATGAGATTGTAGTTTCCCGGCTGGTTCCTGTATAGTTGACACTCAAGCCTCTGACATCCTAATGTAAGGTTAATCCGTATCCCAGAAGTATGTATAGTCTCTGATAGCCTAGTTTAAGGTTAACCCATAGCTCAGAATTATATGTAATGCAATTTGGGTAAATTCTTGCTGGACATCATTGATGACAAACGGTTCTGGTTTCAGGGTAATATCACAATTCCATCATCTGAATGATGGAATACATACTGAAATGATTAAAGTCATCAGCTGTTCCGTAGAATGTATTTTTGTTTTACAACGGTATTATTACCAAGCATGGTTGTTAGCAGGTGTTCGAGATTGAATCCTTCTGACCGAAATATTTTCGTTTATACTTAATCTTTAATACGATGTGTGGTTAAACCTTAAATAGCATTTTACTGTCAATGCAGATGATACTACTCTCTTTGCAATGAGCTAATCCAATGAGGTCATATCCGTGGTTGTTGGATTTCTTTACTGAGATATAGTTAAGATTATTACATAGTACACATTATATGGAATGTGATATAAAGTGAAATCCTTAGCATGGTGGTTAGAGACGTTCGGGATTGGATCCTTCTGACCAAAATATTTTTATTGACTGAGTATCTTCAACTATAGGGACTTCACTAGATTTTCGTGATGGCAATCTCTGCAGCAAATTCACTTTTCAGTAACATTTGGTATATGTCCATTTCGATTACCATTGAGTAGAAATAACTTCTTCCTTTCTACTTGCTATCGACCTGATCTCCTCTTAGCAACCTGAGGGTCTTGTACCAACCGTGTGTCACACAATTGTACATAATTCCTTTTGCATATATTATGCTTGTATCTTCGCTCTTCCCTCGTACTAAACGAACATGAAAATTCATGTCTGCTGTTTCCTCTGTAACACTGTCTGTCTTGTTAACTTGTTATGTCCTGTTGCCTTGAGGTTTTGCAACGTCCGCCTCATGTACATCTGCCTTACTCTGGATGGATTTCAAGATTTGGTATCCCTGAGCATATTACTTCTGACAGGGGAACCACTTTCACCTCTCAATTGTGGACGTCATTAGCGAATCTCCTGGGCATCACCCTACATCAGACAACGGCCTACAACCCCGCTGCCAATGGAATGGTTGAACTTTTTCATCGCACCCTCAAAGCAGCTTTGATGTCCCGCTGCAAGGATTGCAAGTCCTCCTGGGACTTAGGACCACTCCTAAAGACTCCCTCGACGTCTCGGCAGCTGAAATGGTGTATGGCGACCCATTGGTCGTCCCTGCCGATTTTTTTCCTTCTACAACCTCCTCCGACGATCTCCAGCGCATACGTCACGTCGTGGGAAAATTTACTCCGTGCCGCCAGACTTACAAGCCCCCAGCGAAGCATCACATACCAACGGACTTGCACTCTGCAACGCACGTCTTCCTGCGCAACGACACTAGCAAGCCACCACTGACGCCCCCTTACACGGGCCCTTTCCTTGTGATCCGACGCAGTCCGAAAGCATTCTTACTAAACATTCGGGGCAAAGAAGACTGGGTCTCCATTGATCGTCTAAAACCTGCTTATCTTCTGCCAGATGACCCGCCCTACAGTTCGCCTCTCCAGATCAGGGCGCCCTATTTAATATATACAGTATGTCATTTTTAGGGAGGGAGCCATGTACCAACCGTGTGTCACACAATTGTACATAATTCCTTTTGCATATATTATGCTTGTATCTTCGCTCTTCCCTCGCACTAAACGAACATGAAAATTCATGTCTGCTGTTTCCTCTGTAACATTGTCTGTCTTGTTAACTTGTTATGTCCTGTTGCCTTGAGGTTTTGTATATAAAGGAGAGTGTTCTATAACACTATAACCCAGTTGATTGCATCCTGCCTTTGAGTTCACAACCCTCTCTCGGCTCGTCACAGTCTGAAGTCCCCTTACCACAAGCTATTACAACAAAATAAAAGTGTTAAGTTTTCCTCCGACCAAAGAGAAACTCCAATGACAGATCATACCAAGTCCTTTTTTTTTAGCATTTGCCAGAAGATTAAAAACTCTAATGACAGATCATACCAAGTCTGTTTTTTTAACATTTGCCAGAAGATGAAAAAAACAAAAACGTAATACCCGAGAATGGAAAAGTAAAAACAAAATATGTGTGGAAGGAAAAAATGCAAGTTAAAAGCTGGCAATTTCAGCTCTGGCTTCTTGCTTTGCTAATATATAATTCCTTAATGGGAAAAACCAGTTGCAAAGGAATACCTTTTCACAGAGGTTTTTTTTTTTTTAGCTCTGAACAAAGACCGAAATTGAAATGAGAAACTCTACTTTTTTCCTCTTGAAAGAAAAGAAAAATTGTCTTTAAAAAGAAAAACAGATAAATAGTAAAGAAAATTAATCCAAAAACGAAGATTCAAAGAATAGAAACCACCTGTGAAATTAAACTTTGGTTCTTGGATTTTGACGGAATAGTGAAGAATTTTTTAGTAATCAGTCAGACATAATATATATATATATATATATATATATATATATATATATATATATATATATATATATATATATATATATATATATATACATATATATACATATATATATATATATATGTATGTATGTATGTATGTATATACTGTATATAGAAAATATGTATATATATATATAAAGAGAGAGAGAGAGAGAGAGAGAGAGAGAGAGAGAGAGAGAGAGAGAGAGAGAGAGAGAGAGAGAGAGAGAGAGAGAGTTATACGGCAAGTACAGCGATCCTAAAACTACATATAGATAGTGAGAAAATTCCGATTGAGAAAGGAGTTGGAAAGGGAAACCCCCTCTCTCCAAAATTATTCAGTTTGCCCAGACGTTTTTAAGAATTAAGATTGAGAAAACATAGGATTTAATATTAATGGAGAACACCCTAACAACTAGAGCTTTGCCGATAACAATGTAGTTCTATTTAGTGAGTCATGGGAGAAATTTGAAAAGATGGTAGATTTTAATAGAGAAAGCATAAATGTACGATTGAAAATCAATATTAGTAAAACTAAGACAATATTCAATAAAAGATGTCCTATTAAGAAAAATATTCTTGTTATAATATATATATATATATATATATATATATATATATATTGTGTGTGTGTGTATAATATATATATATATATATATATATATATATATATATTATATATAGTATATATATTTATATATATGATATATATATATATGTATATATATTATATATAATATATATATATATATATATATAAATATATATATTGTATATATATATTTATATATATGATATATATATATATATATATATAGATAGATAGATAGATAGATAGATAGATAGTAGGTACAGTAGTAGATTGGTCAAGGTTCCAGCTACTTGTTGAGATACTACTTCACCCTGCTAGTTTTCGTTTAAACTTGAATGCTTCACCTTTCTAATTTTCGTCTAACATTCAATGCCTCACCTTGCTAGTTTTCGTTCAGCATTCAATGCTTCACCTTGCTAGTTTTCGTTTAAAATTTAATGCTTCACCTTGCTAGTTTTCGTTTAACATTCAGTGCCTCACCTTGCTATTTTTCGTTTAAAATTTAATGCTTCACCTTGCTAGTTTTCGTTTACCTTTCTAACATTTTTTTAATGTATGCATCAATATGTAGGTAAATGTAAAAAGATGTGTACATCGCAATACGTTAAAATAAACACTAAATGAAATCATACGGACTCATGCTATCGACTTAGGTTTTAAATCCAAGTTAATGAAATATGACTGTTGTTATTTTATCTCGTGAACAATTCATTTAGCAAATATTCCCTCTTAATTCAATATAATTCTCAGCTTAATGAATGAAATTGGAATGGACCCTTTCAATTATGCTGGTTGGTTCACCAAAACGTAATGCGTTTCTACCTAAATAGTTTTCCCTTTCTATTAGGATTTTTTTATTTTGTATATTTCTGTTAGAATTTCTTTCCTGTGTGTTACATTTTTTTTGCATTTTTTCGTGCAATTACATATATTTTTCATGTTTAGTATTTAATAATTTCATAACTTTGCATGCTATCCATTTTTTTTTCTTTATTTTTTTCCTGATATTTTTTTTTTCTTAATTTTTTCAAAATTCTAAAATAAGATAAATGTTCAGTTGTCCTTCATTGAAATTTTGTTTTCAAAAATTTATTAATTTATAACTATTGCAACACATGCGTTATTATTATTATTATTATTATTATTATTATTATCGTCATTATTATTATTGTTATTATTATTATTATTATTATTATTATTATTATTATTATCATTATTATCATTATCATTATTATTATTATCATTATTATTATTATTATCGTCATTATTATTATTGTTATTATTATTATTTTCATTATTATTAATATCATTATTATTATTATTATATATTCTCTATATGAATATAAATACACACACACACACACACACACACACATATATATATATATATAGATATATATATATATATATATACACATACATACATACAGACATACAAACAAACAGACAGAGAGACACATGTATTGTTTATATATACGCGTAAAAATAAGATACTCTCATTGATTAAATAGTTCCATTGGCACTTGCACTGTATCAACTTGAAGACACAATCGGTCTTCCAGTCGTGATAAATTGGAGTGTGATGGTTCCATCAGCAACAGGTTCACACAGAGAGATGAATGAATCCGGTGTCAGCTGAACCAGTTACAAACTAAGCAACAGAGTCAGTGATAAAGTGTTAACTACATTCGTGACTAATTCTCTCTCTCTCTCTCTCTCTCTCTCTCTCTCTCTCTCCTCTCTCTCTCTCTCTCTCTCTCTCTCTCTCTCTCTCTCTCTCTCTCTCTTTGTATATGTATCCGAACTACGCCCTAAATAATGTCCAAATATTTAAGAATAACTCCATGAAAAGATTTGTTCTGCCTTAGGCAGTTAATGAGTACATATAAGGCAAGTAAAATTAACAATGTGTGAAAAATGGAAGATTTTTTGTTGTTGTATAATTATGAATTTCTAACGCTTTGTGTGCATTCATTGTTCAGCTTATTTAATTCTAAGAATTGGTGTCACGAAAGTGCGTTCTGATCTACAGTAAGTCATTTTTTGCTTCATACATTTTATTCTCTTGATACATTTTATACCCTTCGTACATTTTATTCCCCTCATACATTTATACCCTTCATGCATTTTATTCTCATCATATATTTTATTCCCATTATATATTTTATTCCCTTCATGCATTTTATACCCTTCATACATTTTATTTCCTTCAGACATTTCATTCCCTGCATATATTTTTATTCCCTTCATACATTTTTATTCCCTTCATACATTTTATACCCCTTCATACATTTTATTCCCTTCATGCGTTTTTATTCCCTTTATACATTTTATTCCCTTCATTTTATTTCCTTCATACATTTCATTCTCTTCATACATTTTATTCCCTTCATTTTATTTCTTTCATACATTTTATTCCCTTCATTTTATTTCCTTCTTACATTTTATTCCCTTCATGCATTTTATTCCCATCATGCATTTTTATTCCCTTCAAGGCTTTTATTCCCATCATGCATTTTTATTCCCTTCAAGGCTTTTATTCCATCATGCATTTTATTCCCTTTACACATTTTATTTCCTTCATACATTTTATTCACTTCATACATTTTATTCTCTTCATATATTTTATTCACTGCATACATTATTCCCTTCATATATTTTTCACTTCATACATTTCATTCAGTTTATTAATTTTATTCACTTCATTCATTTGATTAACTTTGTACATATTATTCTCTTTATACATTTATTCACAGTACACACTTTATTGCCTTCATACATTTTATTCCCTTCATTCATTTTGTTCCCTTCATTCATTTTGTTCCCTTGATACATTTTATTCACTTCATACCTTTTATTCCTTTCGTACACTTTATTATTTTTCCTTCATACATTTTATTCCTTTCATACACTTTATTATTTTTTCCTTCATACATTTTTATTCCTTTCATACACTTTATTATTTTTCCTTCATACATTTTATTCCCTTCATGCATTTTATTCCCTTGATACATCTTATTCACTTCATACATTTTATTCCTTTCATACATTTTATTTTATTTCCTTCATATATTTTATTTTATTTCCTTCATTCATTTTATTCCCTTCATTCATTTTATTTCCTTGATACATTTTATTCACTTCATACATTTTATTCCTTTCATAAACTTAATTTTATTTCTTTCATACATTTTCTTCCCTTCATACACTCTTCTCCAATGTCGAGTTCAATTATGTGGGGAAAATGCCGTCATAACGACGACTGAAGAGGTCTTCTACTCTCACTGCCAACTAAAGTCAGGACATTTGAGCGCATAAGAAAAATATTAAATTTTGTCTAACGCTAAAATACGCTTGGTATTTTGGAATCGTTTTCGTTCACTTTCAATTTAGAATATTATTGGAAAGTGAGATTCCTTTTAGAAAATTTATACCCTTAGGGTAGACCATTATTATTTATGTCATAATTTAGAAACTTGATTCATGGTGAAGTAGAATGGAGCAAAGCAAAATAACTCGTTTGTCTTTAATTTTTAGTTTTTAACAAAGTTACTCAATTTGGTATAATGATGTCAAAAGTCAATAGTTCTTATTTTACTCGTTTAAAATATTTATTTCTTTGTTCTTTTTTAAATTCAAGGTTTGCTGAAAATTGTCTGAGTGATAATAATTAAAGGAATCTGGAATCATAATCAGTCATAATCGGCCAATTCGGAGTTTCTGAGTCTCTAGGAATTTCACCTTTCATTCGATCTCTGCATTTAATACAATCATTCAAGAGAAATTTTTTTAGTTCGGTTTATTTGGTTATTTTAGTTTCCCAGAATAAATCAAATGGAGTGAATGAAATTTTGATACCAAATGTGGTCGTCTTGACTTGACTACAAGTTTTTAAAGATGGGTTTGTAACATTTTGGGAGAATTGACTTTTCGAGAATTGGAATATCCAGCCTTGTTTCAGGTTTTTTTTTTTTCTTTTTTTTTTTTTTGGTTTAAATAAACCAAAACCCTTCGCTATATAACAGTAGATTTGGTTTAAAGGTTTAAATACCGCTCATGAATAGCAGAGGCAAGGGACATTGACATTACCCTATCGAGCAGGACAATACCCCAGAGACTGACCATATATACATATG
>NC_090727.1:163428001-163440046 GCF_036898095.1 Palaemon carinicauda | reverse complement strand
CAACAGTAGGTTTGGTTTAAAGGCTGCAGAGGCAAGGGACAATTACATTATCCTATCGAGCAGGACAATGCCCCAGAGACTGTCCATGATGAGCGCCCAAGCCCCTCTTCCCCCCATTCAGGACCGAGGAGGATAAGGCAATGGTTACTAGTGACTCAACAGATAGGGTACGGTCACCAACCCGTAAAAGATAATAACGAAATAAGTTAGAATTACGATCGCTTGTATTTTACTGAAATACGGATGAGAACAGTATATTTTTTTACGGAGAATTTCCGATTAAAATTACTGCTTTTCCTAATAGTCCGTGGCTGTATGCAACCAGTCTAGGGTGCGTCAGGTCTTTGCATGAGAGGGCGAGACATTTTCTTCATTATAGCTCCTTCTTTCATACATTTCCTTCATATTTCCAGACCCATAATGGGGCAAAGCTTCGCCATAACTACGACTGAAGAGCGTCGTTACCGCAAGGGGTCCTCCGGTCTTACTGCCAGCTAAAGTGAGGAAATTTGACCGCCGAAAAATATTCAATTTTGTCCACCGCTAAAATACTTTGGCACTTCTATTTTTTTTCGGCTTATTTTCGCTCAATTTAGTAAGGGAATTTTTTCTTGGAAGTAAATCATACTGGGAAAAAAGTGCATAAGTATTCTTTTGTCTATTATGAATTACCATTGTACGAAACCCGTCAAAAACGACACGGTTGATATTTAGATACATGTACATCCACAGATCTGACCCTTCTAATCCCCCTTCCCCAATTCGTCTGGGAGTACCCCTCTCACCAGGGTATGACTACTCCGCCCCTACTCTAGGGACGGGAGAGAGATCGAGTACTTAATGTTTAGCAATGTCGCTAGTCGTGACCGGAAAGAAATATGTTAGTGTATATATATGTAAATATATATATATATATATATATATATATATATATATATATATATATACATATATACAGTATTTATATTACATATATATATGTGTGTGTGTAATATATATATATATATATATATATATATATATATATATATATATATATATATATATATACTGTAAATACAGACACTTTCTCCTTCTATTTACTGATGAGAACCTTAATCCTAACTAATTTATATATACACGTGGGTGGCAGTATGTATATGGGTGCATATGTATCTATTAATATGTGAATATATATATATATGTATATATCTTGAGGTAAATGCGTTTGCATATATATATTTGTACGTGTAGGAAAACACTTGGGCATCTGATGTATCCCTTTAATATTTCCCTGATTTTTAGTTCTATAAATGTTTGTACGTATGTACGTACTCTTGCTGTTCAATAAATCAGTTTCCTTGATGAGTTGTGGTGGGCGATGAGGTAACGTCCCTGACTGGTCAATGCCAGCTTGGGGTTCAAGTCCCGCTCAAACTCGTTAGTTTCTTTGGTCGCTGCAATCTCATCATCCTTGTGCGCTAAGGATGGCGGATTTTGGGGGAGCCTATAGGTCTATCTGCTGAGTCATCAGCAGCCATTGCCTGGCCCTCCTTGGTCCTAGCTTGAGTGGAGCTCTTTGATTTATAACTAGCTTATGTTCTTAGGCTTTGAATAAGGCTCCCAGTTTCTGATGCATTAGTTGATACTGGTAGGAGCACCCGATTAAATACTTCTCTGTTTAGAGGAAGTGGAATTTTACATTTCATGATCTCATTTTGTTTACCAAATGCTCTCCATCCCATGATTATCTCTATTTTAATTTCGGCTTCCTGTTCTGGAGAAACTTACTGTTTGTTGTAAGTACGTAGCCTATATTCATTAACAATCTCTATTAGTCCATGAGCCAGACACTCAAATTTTGGATTTGACTACCACCAAGGGGGACTAATAGCCATTGTGTTTTTTAGTTAGCTTAGTGTCTGAGGTACATGAAAACATGTGATGGACATTTCAGAAGTCCAGCTTAATACCCTTATGGCGGCCATCTTTAAAGATGGCCGCCGTTTTTACCAAAATTGACCAGATGTCAGAAATTTGCCTCCTGCCTACCATAATTTTGTTTCAGACCAAATCTAATTGTTTGATATTATAGTATACAAGATTATCAAGGAGAAATGCGTACTTTTGGGTGAATTTTTAACATAATTTATTTTCAAATCATAAAAAATATGAGAAAAAATCACAAATTTTTGCATTTTTTCAACTTTTTTTTCATTTTCCTTGTATTTGTCCATAAGTTTAGTTCTTACTTAAGTATTACCTGACTCTTAGCCTTATTAAGTACCTCCTTGTAAAAATATCTGCTAATCCACATGAAATATTTACATACAAATGACATTTGCAATCTCATTCAGATATTCCCCTCCATCTACGACATTGAATTATATATATACTTGTATATATATTATGGCAAACATACTGTCCCTAGTAAATTGTTTTATGTTTTGAGTAAAATTTAACATACTATAAGCTTATTATGGCATATTATAAACACACATTACATATAATGAAATGGGTGTTCTCTTTTTGTACCCGATCCACAATTTGATATTCAGTCCTCACCACTTTCGGAATCCTCAGAATCTAGTTCCATTTCTTCTTCTTCATCAACCATGTTGGAACATGCTGTAAGCTTACATTATTAAGTCCATTTATAATGCATGAGCAGTTTGCTGGTTGACACTGTCTGGAACATTTGCAGGACATTAAACGGAGGACAACTTCTGGGGCTGGCATAGTCGTCATCCACTGAATCAGCAGATTCCCTTCACTCATTGTCCATCCATGGCCATCATTTGCATTTGGAATACAAGGGAAGTTTTCAAGGCTATTCCTCCAAATGGCATACTGGTAATTAGCACGAAGTGTGTGCTGGTACAAAGTGTTCTGGCAAGGTGGTAACTGGCCTAATTCAACATCCCCTTGGCGGCTCTGAAACATTTCGTACCTTAGTTGATTAACTCTCAGACACTTTGTGTTGCGCGAATACAATTTACATGTGAATTCTTCAATGAGTTCAAATATTGCACCAGAAAGCTGCCAACTTGAACCAAGTTCAGAGAAAGCCACTTGATATTTCTGGTTTTGAATGATTAGTTTTAATGCCTTCAGCTTGCCTTGTCCAGCCAATGCACTAATAGTGTCGCATCCAGTCCATGCATGAAGGCCCAATAACGCATGTCTCACACCATCCCCAATAGCGCTACTCAATTTGCTGGTGTCGACCAGTCTGATGCACAGTTTAGTGCCCCTTCTTATGAATATTTGACTCTTTATCAGATGGCTCAGAGCAAGACAAATGATTAAAACATCTGTGTCATCTGATATTAATAGCAGTGAGTTGAATTCTTCTCCTGCATGCTTAGCATGTAGAATTAAACGAGTATCAGCTTCTTCTTGACTTGATGCCAGTTCTTCAACTATTTGACAGTCATTCTGGGTGAGTTTCAGACATTTGTTTCCAAATGTTACAAACATGACTTTCTCTACAAGTTTCACTCTTTTCTCTGGATCTTTCCAGCTTTCAGCCAGGTATGCAGTCAGGTTGTTCTTGCTTTCTGTACAAGTGAGCAGCCTCCTCCAATTCTTTATCTTATGGCCTGGTCTAATCTGCTTAAATGCTATACCCATCTGTGAACCATGTCCACGGCTTTCCCGTTCAGCAGTCTTGATTGATTGGTCTGTATAGATATCAAACACTATATCAATTCTTTTACTTTTTTGGCTTGCATAAAGAATCTAGCGAAGCACTTTATCTGATAACTCATCAAAAGTATGATTTTCTCCTTGGGTCTTTTGAATGAGAGCCATGGCATCAATAATTGTAGCATGAGGATCACTTATTTCTTCTGGTGGATGTACTTTACCTTCCAAATGCTTCCGCAAAACAGCCTTATTGGTTTTCTTCATAGTGCCATCAGCATTAGCTAGTGCCCAAGGTAGAGGACCAAGAGGGTGACTGAAAACATCTAACATGTCCAACTTACGGTTCTGTGCTATCAGAAGCATGTTACCAAAAACCCGGCGATCTGCCTTGAGCATTACTTCAGTCTTTGTTCCTTTGATAGTTCTTCCTTTCTTCATGTTGTGGAAGGTTTTCAGGTTCAGTCTGTTTATGGTATCATAGAATCCCTCCCCCTGCTGTAGACGCTGTACTTGAAACTTTAGGTACGTTTCCTCTCCTTTTTGTTTTGCTGACAATAAATCCTGGGAGACCTCTGGGGGCGCAGCTGCTCCAGTGGAAAGGCTGACTACATCTAAGGGGTCTTGCTGGAAAGGATTGATCCAGTTATTTTCAAGCAGATCTACTAGTGATGATACGTCAGCTTCATCTCTCATAATGCGAGTTACTTCAAGGTCAGGATGACTTAGACTTGAACAATGGATGGATATTCTTTCCCGTAACTGCCTCACAGCAGCAGCTATGTGTTCTGCTGTTAAATAATAGCGAGACACAATACCGGGTTTAAGACTAAATCCCCGAGTACCACCAGCAGTTTGGGTGTCCGTGTTGACAGTTTCTTCAGTAGTTTGGTCTACTTCAATGCGTGCAAATGGATTAGTTGAACTGAGTTGTACTGAAAATCTACCATTAAGAAAATGAGCATACAACTGTGGAAAATTCACCTTCAAATGAGTCATCTGTGCATAGTACACAGGGAGATATCTGGCATAGTTGGTTTTGTCCATTGCAAAACACCAAGGAATTACCTCACGAATGCATGCTATATGAAGCAGCCAGTCACCTTCCCTGTCAGCTCGCAAGAGCCCAAGAAGTGTCTCAACCATTTCTATGTATGTCATCCAGTATGATGCCAACGGACCCTTGTTTTTCATGTCACACATATATTCATGGAACAGCTGCAAGACTCTTTTGCAAGAGTTGTTTTCCAATACATCATGAAAAATTGAAGCACAAATGTTCTGATGCAGTTCATTTAGTACACCTTTAGCTTCAGATAAACATGGTAGAGCATCAGGGTGTTTATCTTCCAGCCATTCCTGAAATGCATGCCAGGCAAGCCTCATTAAGGCTTCATACATGAGCTTATGAAAACGTACTGCTCTGTTGTATTGTTTTCCTTCTAGCACTTTGTTAATAGATCCCTCAGCAATACCTCTAGATTCCACAGCTAAATCCCGTAGTCCTGCATCACCATACATTTTTCCAATTGTAGACATAAAATTGCATATTGTGTGGAAATTCCCCATCATTAATACAATCTTTCCATATTTTTCTGGATACTTCCATGCAATTTCTGTTGCCTTAGTAAACAAAGCTTGATCCAGGACAACTGCTATGCTGTCTAGGTGGAGTGATGACTGAATAGTGATGTATTGATGGAGGATTTCCTGTACAGTTGTCATTTCTGTTGCAGGAGCATTTATTGTTGGTAGGTACCCAACTGTGTCTGATGCAACTGGAATATTGTCTCTGGTTAAAATGTTGAAGCCTGTCCACGAACTTACTGTTTGATTTGTTGGGTCCTGTGCCCGCTCTATTATAAATAGAATATTTCTCCGCTGTGCCCTCCAAGCAGCATCCCTTAATACTTCAGAAAGGTCTGCTGGTGTTACTGGTGCTGGACCATTCCCTTTGCCTGCAGTATACACTGGAAGTGGTATGTCAGATGATCTGATTGTTCTCTTCTTGTCCTTTTTTCTGATGGATAATTGCGGTTTAGGTGGGGCACATGTCCTCGATTTGGCCTGTACAATTATTCCATTCACACGAGGTGAAGTTCCTGCTCCACTGAGTACCTCCTCTTGTCTGTCAATGTTATCAAATGCTAGCACTGTAGGAACACCAGGATGGATATCTGAAGGTAATGGGAGCCTAATGTTATCTGTGTTCTCTAGCTTTTCAAGACAGAGTGCAGTGTCAATCTCTTCTAAAACTGAATATGAACATGAATGTCCCAATCGATTCAATGTTTTAATCAGCTCAACATTTCCTGTAAGTGTTTTTACAACCAAAGGAAGCAGGACATGCTTTGGTGTAAGCATCTTACATACAGTCACACCAGAGATAATATCTTGAGCAATAGACCATGACAACCTATTAACACGCAAGGTGGGTGTCTGTTCTTTTCCACAAAGTAAGATGCAGAGAAACTTCATGAGATTGTCTGGTATGGGCAAATATCCTTCACTAAGTTCTTGAGGGTGTGGAGGCCATGTTTGTTCTGGGATTTCACATTTTATTTCATGGCGTAAAAACTGGACAATCTTGACTATTAAACAATCAAAGTCATCATTTTGGGTACATGCCTGAAGTTTGTTCTTTAACAGTACATTTTCATTAATGACTGATTCGTACGACAAACTGTCAGGTCTCAGATAGACCAGGCGAGATATGGTGAAGAAATGTAATGCCTCTCCAAACTCGGCCTCAAGTTTACGGCGTAGATGGTTCTTTGTGGGATCCGTAACTTCATATATTCCTTTCTGATTCATGAAGGTTATAACCTTTGATGTGAGCTCAGTTAAGGGAAGAATTCGTGGTTTATTGAAAAGATCATTACGAATAAATTCACTCAACATTTTCATAGCTGCTTTCTCCACTTTCTGGTAAGGATCCTCTTCCTGCTGGTTCTCATCACTCTTTTCAGGTTTAGTACGAGTGTAGCCTTTGTAACAGGATTTATGATAGTGTGCCTCTGCTGCAACAATGTCTCTTGATGTGATAGCAAGGATTCTTTCATCCATACGTTGAGTGGTAATGTCCCTAATCCTTTTATCAGCTCTTAGCTCAACTGCTGGTTTTAATGGCTCCCTGGTATTTGTATGTTTCACATATTTTGATGTTTTCAAGCAGAATATGCACACCTTATCATACACTGTAGATTGAGGGGCAGGGCCTTGTCGGGATGATTGCCTAGGCATGATGGCATCATCTTCTTTGAGTTCCAAAATTTCTTGGTTTCTTAGCTTATACAGGGCCTTTTTATGAGAGAAATTAGATCTGCATTTTCTGTGATATTATACACTTGATAAAGCTTTTGGGAATTCTTGTGCCAAGCTAAGTATTGGTTCAAAGTTTCTTATTTCTGCAGCTTCACGTAGGGTAATCCAGGAGGCTTCATCTTGAGGACTACTTAGTTCATTCAGTGTGGACACTTTCCCACATATAACACAGCTCTTAGGGTCCATTCTTGGTTGCTTTGTTGTAACTTCTTCATCAGCCCTTTTGGTAGCCAAATAAGTCAAGCCTCAAACAAATATTTAGGGGCCGTTCAAATATTATATCGCCATCATATTAAATGTGTCAATAATTATAAATATTTATTAATTCTTTTCTAAATTCTCTCAAAATACAAAAAAAAAAGACAAAGCATTGAATGAGTGAGCAAATATGAACAAAATTAATGACTTAAATATATAGGTAATGGTATGTATACATATCAATATACGTATAAATGCATATGACACTAGTTTTTAATTTGACAAAGCTGTGAACAGAGAAATACATGGTGACCATTTGATATTTCAACAAATAACAATATTCAGAGGTTGAATATGAGCAAAACATGAAAAAAAATATAATGAAAACGCGACTATTCGCACAAAATAATGAAAAATATTAGAGAAAAATCAAATTTTTCACAATTTTACTGGATATAAACAAATAAATAATAGATAACCACCCCAAAAGTATGCCATTTGATGCATTATGTTATATACAACAAATTTATAACAATGAGGCCTTGATTCTACTGAATTAAAAGTGAACAAGAAGCATTCTTTGGAGATACATAATCATTTATTGGTTAGGGCAGCCATCTTTAAAGATGGCCGCCAAAATGATATTAAGCTGGGCTTCTGCAATGTCCATCACATATTTTCATACAACCCATATACCAAGCTTACTGAAAAACATAGCGGTTATTAGTCCCCCAATATGGTAGTCAAATCTTGTCTGGCTCATGGACTATATAGGTTCGTCAATAATCTTTATTCGTTGTCTCTGTATCTTCATTTTATGTTAATTTTACTCATATTCATTTTCAGTACTACATTTCTGCTTTCTCGATTCAGGTCTTCTATCTTCTAGTGTGTGTGTGTGTGTGTATGCAAATATATGCACTGTATTTATATCTATATAAAATATTCACTGCAATTTTGGGGTCACAAAATTAATTTATTTCAACTACGTAGGAATAGATTCCGAACGAAATAGAATATACTGTAGAGTCCTTCCGCTATTAATAATTATCAATTTCAGTGAACCAAAGTAATGAAAATCTATTTCTGAATTGCATAAAGAAAGCCGCGTCAAAATTCCACCGCCCAAAATCGAGAGAAGAGATCAAAGGGTGAAAGAGACGAACTCGGCGACAATATATTTCACCGAGCGCTCCCCAGCTAATGGTATATTAGGCCAATAATCTGTTTACCTATGTTATGTTTGAAGAGAGAGAGAGAGAGAGAGAGAGAGAGAGAGAGAGAGAGAGAGAGAGAGAGAGAGAGAGAGAGAGAGAGAGAGAATTAAATTTTCATAATTTTAGACAGTGCTAAATAGAACTGAACGGTGAATGATAAGCTCATAGAGAGAGAGAGAGAGAGAGAGAGAGAGAGAGAGAGAGAGAGAGAGAGAGAGAGAGAGAGAGAGAGAGAGAGAGAGAATTAGCGATGCCTCACACGTTGAATTGAAATGGATTAAAGCCCGCTCCGTATCATAGGTATATCCATGAAAAGCCACGTATGTATTGAAGCGATCACAAACCCAGATCATAAATTGGTCAAGCTGACTGATGACGCGGTGATGGATGCTTCTAAATAGCAAGAGCCCCTTCATGATTATTCAATCGGTATTAGTTATTCATTTTCATTAAATATTATTTATTGGTGGAATATTTTTTATTAGAGAGTTGGAGTTGTATAGAGTGACTGATAGCCTTTGATATTTTATGTGGTGAAATGAGAGCATCTGATGTTTAGCGACTATGTTTATTGTGGTCGCTGTGTTTGTTTATATCCGGATAAATGTCAGGGAGATTCGATGAAAATTGGGTACTCGGATTTATAGATCTCGTCGATTTATATGCATGCAAATTGCCATTTTTATGTTTCCCGTTTTAATTTCTATGCTTGTATGAATATATTATTTTAAATTGTATGTGCTGTATCCATTTCGGTCTCTCTCTCTCTCTCTCTCTCTCTCTCTCTCTCTCTCTCTCTCTCTCTCTCTCTCTCTCTCTCTCTCTCTTTCTGTATATTTTACTAATAAAGGCATCTAGTACATATATGTATATATTATATATATGTGTGTGTTCTTTTGTGGGCTGCATTGTTACAATCTCCCCTATATGATAAAGATTAAATCACTGGTTATTTATATATATATATATATATATATATATATATATATATATATATATATATATGTGTGTGTGTGTGTGTGTGTGTGTGTATATATATATATATATATATATATATATATATATATATATATTATACTGTATATAATGTCATACTTGAATGCAGATATACTTGTGGTGTCTATTAATTTGAAATGGCATTTTTCTCATGTCTTGTATCATACTCAAGCTTTGAAGTATAAGATGAGAATTGCTACTTTTTTGTTTCTTATATGAATGTTTGAATATGGCATTACCAATATTGGAATGGAATAACAATCCTATAGATAATTTTAGTTGGTTGTACGGGAAATAATGGGCTTGTACTGATAGTCATATATCCCTCCACTAACATTCATATTCGATATACACTGGCATTGGTCTTCGGATACTGGGGCTTCCTGTCCCTGGTGATGATGGTTCTCCTTTTCGTAAGGTTGGCTACCAAACTTGAAGGAAAAGTTTGAATATCAAACTGGAAAGAAAAGGTTGGCTATTAAACTGAAAGCAAAAGGTTGGCTACCAAACTGGAAGGAAAAGTTTGGTTATCAAACTGTAAGGAAAAGTTTGGATATCACACTGGGAGTAAAAGTTTGGATATTAAACTGGAAGCAAAAGGTTGGCTACCAAACTGGAAGGAAAAGTTTGTATATCAAACTGGAAGGAAAAGTTTGGATATTAAACTGGAACCAAAAGGTTGGCTACTAAACTGGAAGGAAAGTTTGGATATCAAACTGGAAGGAAAAGGTTGGCTACCAAACTGAAGGGAAAAGTTTAGCTACCAAACTGAAGGGAAAAGGTTACCTATCAAACTGGAAGGAAACGGTTGGCTACCAAACTGGAAGGAAACGGTTGGCTATCAAATTGGAAGGAAGTGGTAGGCTACCAAACTGGAAGGAAATGGTTAGCTACAGAACTGGAATGAAAAGATTGGCCACTAAACTGGAAGGACAATTTTGGCTATCAAACTGGAAGGAAAACTTTGCCTATTACACTTGAAGCAAAATGTTGGCTACCAAACTGGAAGGAAAAGTTTAGCTACTGAAGTGGAAAGAAAAGTTTGGCTATTACACTTGAAGGATAAGTTTGGCTAGCAAACTGGAAGGAAATGGTTGGCTATCAAAATGGAAGGAAAGGTTTTGTTACTAACGTGGAAGGAAAAGCTTGGCTACCAAACTGGAAGGAAAAGGTAGGCTACCAAAATGCAAGGAAAAGGGTGGCTACCAAGCTGGAAGGAAAAGGTTGGCTACCAAGATGAAAGGAATAGGTTGCCTATCAAACTGACAGGAAAAGGTTGGCTACCAAACTGGAAGGAGAGGACTGGCTACCAAACTGGAAGGAAAAGTTTGGCTATTAAACTGGAAGCAAAAGGATGGCTACCAAACTGGAAGCAAAAGGTTGGCTACCAAACTGGAAGCAAAAGTTTGGCTATTACACATGAAGCAAAAGGTTGGCCACCAAACTGGAAGGAAAAGGTTGGCTAGCAAACTGGAAGGAAAAGGTTGGCTACCAAACTGGAAGGAAAAGGTTGGCTAGCAAACTGGAAGGAAAAGGTTGGCTACCAAACTGGAAGGAAAAGTTTAGCTACTAAAGTGGAAGGAAAAGCTTGGCTACCGAACTGGAAGGAAAAGGTAGGCTACCAAAATGCAAGGAAAAGGGTGGCTACCAATCTGGAAGGAAAAGGTTGGCTACCAAGTTGAAAGGAATAGGTTGGCTATCAAACTGGAATTAAAAGGTAGGCTACCAAACTGGAAGGAAAAGTTTTACTAATAAAGTGGAAGGAAAAGCTAGGTTACCAAACTGGAAGGAAAAGGTAGGCTACCAAAATGCAAGGAAAAGGGTGGCTACCAAGCTGGAAGGAAAAGGTTGGCTACCAAGTTGGAAGGAATAGGTTGGCTATCAAACTGGAAGAAAAAGGTTGGCTACCAAACTGGAAGGAGAGGGCTGGCTACCAAACTGGAAGGAAAAGTTTGGCTATTAAACTGGAAGGAAAAGATTGGCTACCAAACTGGAAGGAAAGGGTTGGCTTCCAAACTGGAAGGAAAAGTTTGGCTATTTAATCGGAAGGAAAAGGTTGCTTACCAAATTGGAAGGAAAATGTAGGCTACCAAGCTGGAAGGAAAAGGTTGGCTACCAAGTTGGAAGGAAAAGTTTTGCTATCAAACTGGAAGGAAAAAGATGGCTACCAAACTGGAAGGAAAAGGCTGGCTACCAAACTGGAAGGAAAAGGTAGGCTTCCAAACTGGAAGGAAGAAAGGAAGACCGAGAAAGAGACGGCGTGAAGATTTGCTGTGAGAAGGTATGGACGAAAATGAAGGACAGAACAGAAATCTATGGATATGCCTCACTCAGTCATTCATAATGCGACCCCATATAGAAATGGTTTAATGCTAAGGTGAAGAAGGCTACCAAACGAAAATAACTGAAACCTCTTTACATTGTCTTTGTTACTCTAGTAATGGTTATTTCCTGGAAGACATTTGCTTCTTGTGTGCACACTTGTCTTGTAGTCAACTTTGTGGTACCTTATAATTTTGCTGTAGTTTTGTTTGTAGAATCATTGATTTTTATAAGTTCCATGTTGTCTCAATGTTGGTGATTTTATTATGCATTCTCAAGGAAGATTTAATTTGACGTAGAGTTAAATTAGTTTTTAATGCAGTTAGATAATTAGCGTATCTCTATTTTTTGAGGATTTTGAGTC
>NC_090727.1:163413001-163423001 GCF_036898095.1 Palaemon carinicauda | reverse complement strand
GCAGTCATTTTTAAGGGGTTCCTTAAACCAGAGCCTGAGAATATTTATCGGAATACGATGGGACCACGGAAGGTAACTAAGGATTTTTTTTGGGGGGGGTGGGGGGGGGCTCCTTTGTCCCATGCAACCTTTTCGCCACCTATCAGAATGTTTTTCCTCACTCCTTTTCAAGACTGTCTACTTCAAAATGTGCATCCAAATAATATGCATATAATACTAAAATGCATTTTTCCTATCTTAGTACATATACATTTACAGATTTACATGAATTATTTTCATAGTGGGAGCTCAAAAATAAAAATAAGAATTCTAACAGTTTGAGTCTCCAGATCTGTGGTCCCAATTTACCCCCCCCCCCCTTGAAAGTCTTAAATTGCCCTATTTTAAAACATCCAAAAATGACATTACATTTTTATGTATTAATTATTCCGTAATCCGCTAATTTAGTTATTTAAAGATACGTAAACACTCAACCTAGAAAGAAAATAGTACAGGTTGCTGGAATTAAATGTTAGTTATTATTCTTGTTTTTATTATTACTTTTGTTAATAATATAACTGATTTTAGTGTTTTTATTGGATAAAGAATTATATAGAATAAATCTTTTGATCCACAACTTGTTTTTTTCTTAAGCTAGTAGTCAAAGTAATATTTATTTGAATATACAATATTGACAGGAATCTTTATAGCCACAGACACACCACCACTAGCATAAGTATTAGAGGTATTAATGTCTGGGCCCAAATTTATATTTGTTCTTCAATTTGCCTTTTGAAACTGGAAGTTAATATTTTACCTTTTAGATCATTAAATATATCAGTTGATAATATCTCTCGGTGGATGTTGCTTTTAAAGGTTTAAAGGTCGCTCATGAATGGCAGAGGCATGGGACAGTGCCCTAGAGACTGATCACATATAATATGATCAACGCCCAAGCCTCCTCTCCACTCAAGCTAGGACCAGGGAGGGCCGGGCAATGGCTGCTGATGACTCAGCAGATAGACCTATAAGCTTCCCCGAACCCTCCAACCTTAGCTCACAAGAATGATAAGGTTGCAGACACTAATGGCACTAACGAGTCCGAGCGGGCAGAGACGTTACCAATCAGGCCACAACAACCTGAAAGATATTGCGTTTTTTAAATACCGGACACGTAATATATTTCAGTGATGTTTTCATGTCTGGGGAGAATTCTTCGGTATTCGAAATTCAGGAATTATCAAACGTTTTAAGTTTGTAAGGGATGTGGGGACTTTGGGAAGCCTTTAGATCTACTAGCGGAGTTATCAGCAGTCATTGACTGACCCAAAGAACTATAAAATAATGACCCTCGCCGGTCCTAGCCTAATGCAGAGCCTTGGGTGCTTATCATGTGTGTGATATGGTCAGCCTCTAGGAAATTGCCCTCTTTCTTGCTTCTGCCATTTATCAGCGACCTTTTAACCTTTTGACCTTTATACCTAGCCAAGAAACATGTCTTCCGGTGCGGCGCTAGCTCTTATCTTTTTATCCGTAAACGTACAACAGAAAAATAACTATTTTACCTAATTGTGTAAGGAAGGTATCTTCTTGCATTAGTTAGAATGAAAAAAGTTCCCCATAAAGTGAAGGGGAAAAACATACTTGACCGCTTATGATTTGGATTTTATTAGACTAAGAGAAAGTGGAAGGATTAAAATTGAAAACTCCTATGAAATTTTGTGTTTTAAAAGTGCAAAGGATATTTGCGGATCCTTCTGTTGTTGACACTAGAGACAATTTGGAAAATTGAGAAATGGATTATATCTTTGATATTGTTTTTATATGTAATTTATGATTAACCTTTCGAGAAACTGAGTCTTGTTGGCATTACATACCACGGATATAATCTGTACTCACATTGTTTTTTTTTTTTTTTTTTTTTTTTTGGCTACAAATCAGAAATCTACAATAGCAAAAGAGTGGACATAATGTTTCTTTTACAGTTTCAAAAATAGAAAAACAATTTATACCACAGGAATTGGAGAAAGATTGTTCCAAACTTCAAGATAGAAAATACCAGTTTGGATTGGGACGAAAGAAGTATAGTGCATTTCTAATCTTTGCCACAGATTTATTCCTTGGAAGAACTGCTGCATATCTATCTTCCCAGAACGAAGAATTAAGCCGTTTCGTTCCCTGGGGATTACGAAAACAACCGTCCACCCAAGACATCAATCGACTGGTCTTTCCATGTCTCTGATTTCGATTTCACTTATCTCTTCTTCTACTTCTTCTTCTTCTAGATTCTTGTTGTTGTTGTTGTTGTTGTTCTTCTTCTTCTTCTAGATTCCTTTTGTTCTTGTATTCTTTCTTCTTTTTGAGAGAGAGAGAGAGAGAGAGAGAGAGAGAGAGAGAGAGAGAGAGAGAGAGAGAGAGAGAGAGAGAGAGAGAGAGATAGAATATCTTCGTTTGGTTTCAGATAATAGGGCAATAGTATTTTTTTTTTAGAGAGAGAGAGAGAGAGAGAGAGAGAGAGAGAGAGAGAGAGAGAGAGAGAGAGAGAGAGAGAGAGAGAGAGAGAGAGAGAGAGAGAGAGAGAGAGAGAGAGAATATCTTCGTTTGGTTTCAGATAATGGAGCAATAGTATTCCTTCGAGAGAGACAGAGAGAGAGGGAAATAGTTTCGTTTAGTTTCATATTATTGAGCAATGGTGTTTACTGTTAAATGGAAAGAAAATCTATGTTGAGATGCCTATCACATTTCCCTTAGGGCCTAGACAGACTTGTAACATTAGACTTTTAACTTCATGAATCAAATGAATATTCACTGGACGGTTCAGTTATATTTTTTCCACAGAGTTGATTCCTGAAGTGATAAGTCTAAAAGAAATGGAATGATAAAATTACTGGGGAAATTCGTGAAAGGAAAGCAAACACTAAAGCTTTCAGAGCATGGGCTCACCCATGCTCTGAAAGCTTTAGTGTTTGCTTTCCTTTCACGAATTTCCCCAGAAATTTTATCATTCCATTTCTTTTAGACTTACCACTTTCAGGAATCAACTCTGTTGAAATTAATATTCACTGGATTAGGCAGTTCAATTATTTTTTTTTTACTATCCTCTTTCGCCCATGCTCTGGAAGTTTTAGTTTTTGCTTTCCTTTTACGGAATTCCCCTGAAATTTTATCATTCCATTTCTTTTAGACTTACCACTTTCAGGAATCAACTCTGTTGAAATTAATATGCACTGGATTAGGCAGTTCAATTATTTTTTTTTTACTATCCTCTTTCGCCCATGCTCTGGAAGTTTTAGTTTTTGCTTTCCTTTTACGGAATTCCCCTGAAATTTTATCATTCCATTTCTTTTAGACTTACCACTTTCAGGAATCAACTCTGTTGAAATTAATATTCACTGGATTAGGCAGTTCAATTATTTTTTTTTACTATCCTCTTTCGCCCATGCTCTGGAAGTTTTAGTTTTTGCTTTCCTTTAACGGAATTCCCCTGAAATTTTATCATTCCATTTCTTTTAGACTTATCACTTCAGGAATCAACTCTGTTGAAATTTATATTCACTGGATTGGACAGTTCAGGGATTTTTTTTTCTATAGTCTCTCACCCATGTCTTGGAAGTTTTATTTTTTGCTTTCCTTTTACTGACTTACGGAATTTTATCATTTGATTTCCTTTAGGATTTTGACCTGTCTTCTCCCTACCCATTTTGCTCTCCCTAAATCCTTCTGTTACGTAAGAACGTTGGGTTGCTATGTCTAATGCTGCGTTGAAAAAGCAACATTTTCTATTCTGGAAAGGAAAAATAGGAAAGCCACTTTACATATCTCCTCTGTTACCTTTTACAACCAGCTTCAGTACGCAAAGTGGCGTGTTTGAGATTTTTTCAATAGTATATTTAAAGCAACGGAATAAAAGGCGAGCATAAGACATCTCTGAAAGTTTTCGACCATTCTTTCATAGCCCCTTAGAAAACGTTTGAAGTTTCTTTCAAAACCCCTTTGAAAACGTTTGAAGTTTTTTATAGCCCCTTTGAAAACGTTTGAAGTTCGTTGTCAAACGGTACGAGAAAATGTTTGAAAGTGCTCTGTGAATGTCCTCGAAAAGTTCCTTCGGACCGGCGTGAAAAAGATGTGGTGTAGGACAGCATCACTGTCCTACTTGATATATAAATTAGTCGTAGATGACTTTAGTATGAATTATATTGCAGTAATCTATGACAATATTGCAATTCAGACTTTTATTGGTTGTTGTATGTATGTATTATTAGCTAAGTTACAACCCTAGGTGGAAAACCTGGATGTTATAAGCTCAAGGGCTACAACAAGGAAAATATCTCTGTGAGGAAAGGATTCAATTAAACTATATAAGATAAGCCATGAATAAAGAATATAAAACATCTTACGGCCAGTAACAACGATATTAGATATATCATATATAAACTTAGGAGACGCTTACGTCAGACTGTTCAAAATAAAGACATTTGCTATAAGTTTGAACATCTTAAGTGCCACCGATTTAACTGCCGTATTAGGAATATCATTCCACAATCTAGTCACAACTAGGATAAAACTTCCAGAATGATGTGTAATATTGAGCCTTATAATGGAGAAGGCAAGGTTTTTATAGCTAACTGCATCCCTATTACTATATACAGGATAGTACAATCTGGTAAGGTCTTGAATGCAAAGGATGGTCAGAATTATTGAAACTTTGAAGATGGTCAGAACTATTGAAACTTTTAAGATGGTCAGATTTATTGAAACTTTTATGTAGCATGCACAAAGAACTAACTGAAAAACGGATATTAATATCCAGGTCACAAATAAGAAATTTATTGGACCGAAAGTTTTTGTCCAACAAATTAAGATGAGGGTCAGCAGCTGAAGACCAGACAGGAAAACAATACTCGAAACAAGTAAGAATGAAAGAATAGATTGATCACAGAAAATCTCAAGGTTTTCTTAATAAGACTTTATGTAATATAGTTAAAGAAACATTATCCATTCAGACATCTAGATGTTGAATAGCCACTGTCCTTGACCTATTTACAATTATACTTTGAACTTTCTTAAGAGTTCAAGTTCATGCTACATGATTTGCACCATGCAATCATTTTAACTAGATCTCAGTTTCCCCAGATCTACATTTAGGAAATGGAATCGACATAAAGCGAGTAGTATCATCTGCATATATACCGAGTTTGTCCTTTAGGCCAAACCACTTGTCATGTTTATTTTGTATGAAAAGTAATGGGCCAAGAACACTAACCTGGGGAACACAAGACATCTCATTCCTATACTCACTATGGTGCCCATCAACAACAGTGCTTTCCAATCTATTAATTGAAAATTCAATAATGATGCTTAGAAAAGACCCACTTACGCCTAAATATTTTAGTTTAAAAATATTGTCCTCATGATTAACATGGTCAAAGGCAGCGCTAAAGTCAAGGCCAATCATACGAACTTCCTGACCCCAAACAATGGATTTCTGCACAGCATTGGAAATTTTAAGAAGGGCATCATATGCTTCAAAGTCTTTGTAAAGGCCGAATTACAAACTAAGGACAGATTATTATAATACTTCGGCATACTTATTTATACGGTTGTCAAAAGACATTAAAAAATTATATATACTATGAGAGTTATGGAAACTGGGTGGTATTCTCCATGGCTAAAGCTACCACAATCACACTTACTTAATGAGTACCATAACTGATTATCCAACAAGTCCAAAAAGAACCTCTACTTGCTAACTTGTAGAAAATAACAGGTCCTCCAAGAGTGTTTTAATTTCACGTGCCTAAAAGCCTAAACTAGTTAGTTTTAGCTTTAAGAAAACAGGAAAGACAGCACATAAAAAACCGCTTTCCTGAAATTGCTGCTCTATAGATCGAGCATCCTTGCTGGATGGACCACATTTCCGTGGTCGTTAGTTTGCTTTCCTTTTTGGGCTCCAGACTATATAAGAACACCCAAGAACGCCTTGAATTATTCCAGGCAGAGTGGGGAATTACTGCCATCTTGTCTCCTATGTCTGGCACTGCCTTGTTGGTTAGTAAGGCCACAGCCACAAGGTCATTGATGAAACTTCTGGTAAAATGTAGGGAAAGTTCCCTCCTGAATAGATATTGAGACCAGAGAGTTTTGTTTGGTGCTTTGTAGTGGCCATTAGAAGCAATATCACTAATATCTAATGCTCTCGTCTGAGGTGATTTTGGTGATGCTGGTTTAGCTGGTGAGAAAGCTGTAGTGGTGATGCAGGCTATACTGGAGACAATCTTGACGGGGATAGCGAAGGAGGCGGTGTTATGGTCACACTGACTATCCTCTCAATTCAGTTGTCTCTTCTTCTAGTCAGCGCATGATGTATTGGGGGAACGTATGATACTTTAATGTCAGGGATGGAGTCAGTGTCATCTGAATCCCCTTCCTTCCCCTCAGTGATGTCAGAATAGTGGAAGTTGACTCTGTAAATAGTTTTAATTTTGCCAACCTAAAGGGTCCTGAAAATGCAATAGGTTATTTATTATTATTATTATTATTATTATTATTATTATTATTACTACTACTACTACTACTACTACTACTACTACTACTACTACTACTACTACTACTACTACTATTATTATTATTATTATTATTATTACTTGCTAACCCATAACCCTAGTTTGAAAAGCAGAGTGCTATAAGCCGGGGGCCCCCAACAGGGAAAATAGCCTTGTGAGGAAAGGAAACAAGGAAAAATAAAATATTTCAAGAACAGTGACATCATTAAAAAGGGTATTTCCTATGTAAACTATAAAAACTTAACAAAATAAAAAAAAGAGAATGAAGATAGATTAGTGTGCCCGAGTATACCCTCAAGCAAGAGAACTCTAACCCAAGACAGTGGAAGACCATGGTACAGATACTATGGCACATGAGCAGTTACAATTTACTTTCGTAATGAATGCAAAAATTCTACTGAAGAACACAGTTTGGTTACTTTGTTTTTATCTTGCTTATTTTTATTTATTTTTATTGATAAAGAAAAAACGCAATTAAAATCGCAGTAGCTGAAAATCTCAAATAAAGGAAAAACGAGATGATAGTCAATAGTAAAGTCTCATAATTTACTACTTAAAGGTATCAGTGACCTGAAGTCACCCTTGATTGTGCACCTGTTATTTTTTTATTCGTATTACATACAAATTATTATTATTGTTATTATTATAATTATTACCTGCTAAGCTACAACCCTAGTTGGAAAAGCAGGATGCTATAAGCCCGGGGGCTCCAGCAGGGAAAATAGCTAAGTGAGGAAAGGGAACAAGAATAAATAAAATATTTTAAGAAGAGCAATAATATTAAAATAAATATCACTCTATAAACTATAAAAACTTTAACAAAACAAGAGAAAGAGAAATAAGATGTAAGATAGAACAGTGTGCCCGAGTGTACCCTCAAGCAAGAGAACTCTAACCCAAGACAGGGGAAGACCATGGTACAGAGGCTATGTAAGAAATTATTAACTGTGAAAGACTGTTTTTATATAGTAAATTCATTTTGAATTATTATTATTATTATTATTATTATTATTATTATTATTATTATTAATATTATCATTATTATTGTTATTTTTATTAATAAAAATAATAATAATAATAATAATAATAATAATAAAGCATATAATACCTTTGCTAGATAAAACACAGAGCAAAGCAAATCATCCTAAATTGAATTTGCTTTAAAAAGAAAAAAAGACATGATTACTTTTAATTCCTAACATCAGACAATCCTATATGAAAGAGCAACATGTCACCCCGCACTGTTGTGTAATTGCTTGTGACTTTGACGAGCAAATTCATAAACAAATATTGTTGTTATAATTCGATAGCCAATGCACCTTACGCGATCACAAATTCAATATAGTCGGCATGTTCAAAATACATTATTAATCAAAATTCATTATCATAAATAATATTGATAATTATTGCGTTTGACAGCTGTAATTGAATTTCGTTATTACAATCAAAATACACTGGAATTCCAGATAAACATTAAATGGAATGAATGCTCATTGTAAAGGGAAATATCCATTTTCAGAGATGATGGCCAATGGTGTAAGTTTTCTTTATTAGGGAATTGCAATGTAATTGTTCAGTGGCTACTTTCCTCTTGGTAAGGGTAGAAGAGAGACTTTAGCTATGGTAAGCAGTTCTAGTAGAAGGACACTCCAAAATCAAACCATTGTTCTCTAGTCTTGGATAGTGCCATGGTCTTCCACTGTCTCGGGTTAGAGTTCTCTAGCTTGAGGGATCACTCGAGCACACTATTCTATCTAATTTCTCTTCCTCTAGTTTTTTAAAGGATTTATAGTATATATTGTATATAGGAAAAATTTATTTTAATGTTGTTACTGTCCTTAAGATATCTTATTTTTCCTTCTTTCCTTTTCTCTCTGGGCTATTTTCCCTGTTGGGGCCCTTGGGCTTGTAGCTTCCTGCTTTTCCAATTAGGGTTGTAGCTTAGCAATTAATAATAATAATAATAATAGTAATAATAATGATACTAATAATTGTGTAAGCCACCATTATCAGAAAGTAGTAAAGTATACATCATGCAGTTTTCATTTCATATTTGTAGGTCAGTATATTCTAACCATATGTAAGAAAAATATATGGACATAGGTAGGACATATAATGAGAATAACATGTAAAAGATGGGCATTAAGAATAACAGAATGGGTCACCAGAGATTGCTAAAGAAGCTGGGGGAAGGAAGAGAAGACGATGGATTGACGAACTAAGAATATTTGCGCGTGTAGACTAACATAGAAAGACCATAAACAGAAGGACATATCTGTGGCATTTCTTCTGCAGCGGACTAGTAATGGCTGATAATGATGATGATTATTATCTAAGACTGGGAGAGAAAAAAGGGAGATTGAAAGAAGTGTTGATTTTATGAATCAGTTGAACAACCTCTTAAAAGAGGAAGTTATTGAGAGACGTATAAATTTTATGAAATACTTATAGACGTGAAGTGTGTAAGCTGAATAAGGGTGAAAGAAAGAGTAACAGGTGTTGTAATGAATTATTCTCAAATACATCTTTGGGTAAAAAGTATTAAAAGGATTACAAACGTTTGAGACACCAACAAGTATTAAAAAGATGATCACGAAATGGTTTGGAGCTAAAGTGCAAATGTTTATCAGAATGTTAAGAGATGATTGGATAGGCGCAAAGGCATTGAACTCGGGAAAAGGATATTCGAAGAAATTTAAGAGGAAGGTAGAAAAGTAGGTCTAGCGTTTGCTGGAGAAATACAGTTAAGATGCCCCACAATATATAGGCATGGTGGAGATTTTCTAATACAGGAGTCGAAAGAATGTCGCTGCGGTGAGACTGCTGGTTATGTATAGTATATGAAGCGGATAGTGTCAAGGAAGTTTTCTGCACTTGGACTCCTCCATGAGTTAACAGGTTAGGAAGCATTTGGGTCTGAGTAATTTTGTGCGTGACTATCACCTTTTAAGGCAAACAACAATCTCTCTCTCTCTCTCTCTCTCTCTCTCTCTCTCTCTCTCTCTCTCTCTCTCTCTCTCTCTTTGTTATATATATATATGTATGTATATAAATATATATATATATATATATATATATATATATATATATATATATATATATATATATATATATATATATATATTTGTGTGCGTGCGTGCGTCACAGCTTTGAAACTATTAAAAAGAATACTGCACAATCATATGGCCAAAATTGTACTAAATATATCTTGCCTATATAAATCAAAATCCAATGTTTGTTATTTTTTCACCAAAGAATTAGTCTAATACAGATGAAATCCTTTCAAAGCAGATGATTAGGATATCATTCTCTTCCAAAATCATCGACTATCCGGTGAATCAATAAATTACATATTTATAAAGTCTCCTGCATCCTTAGCAAAACTTTATAGAGTACGGAAGGTTTAAAGGTCGCTCATGAATGGCAGAGGCAAGGGATAGTGACATTGCCATAGTAAT
>NC_090727.1:163385501-163408001 GCF_036898095.1 Palaemon carinicauda | reverse complement strand
ATATATATATATATATATATATATATATATATATATATATATATATATATATATATATATATATAACAACAACAACAAATGTAGCCGTTTCTAGCCCACTGCAGAACAAAGGCCTTAGATATATCTGGGATTTGACAATTTTCACCACACCGGCCATTTCGGATAGGTGAATTTTGTGTCTTTGCTGTACTTATTGTATTATACCTAAGTTAGGCTTTTATAACAGAAATCTATCCTCCTATTATTCTTAGTAATTGGCATTGCGCAAAATTTCGAGGAACGTATTATGTGAACTATAAACAACCACTTTATTCATATTATGTTTTTTTATTTTTTTATCCTTCGCTTATTTCCAAGTAGAGGGAAACTTGTTATTCAATAATATTTGGACTTTTTTTTTTTTTTTTTTTTTTTTTTTTTTTTTTTTTTTTTTTTTTTTTTTTTTTTTTTTTTTTTGCTACTAATATTAATTATTTCGCTTCCTAACCCCTCTCAGATCTACTTGCATAAAGAGAGAACCCGAATAACCGAATTATTATCGATTTAACAAATCGTTGAAGCGAAGGGCGACTGAATAATTTACCGAGTGGAATATTGGTCATTTGCGGCAAACTAATATTTGAATGTGTCCGAGGAATTGGCGAATAATTGATCATGCGATAGACGGTTGAATTATTGCCTATCAGAGGATGTGATGCATCTCTTCGGCTATGTGGGAAGTGGTTTGTCTAGACTTCCAGAAGTTTATCCCTAATAGTCCAGCCGTTTTCAGTAAAAATCGTTCAAATTTGGTTAAAAGCACCAAATTTTGCACAAAGTTAGCTTGAGATGTACCTTTTGAAATGTGATAGAGACCCATTTGATATCTTTCCAATATGGCCGCTTTTTCAAGATGGCCGCCAAAAATCTGGAAAATGCTGCTATTTGAAGTATTTTCATCGTATAGTCATAATTTTGGAGTCTAAACCTATATATTCAAGGATGTTCTAAACATGAAAAGCAAATGTGGGCACATAAGACAAATATTTAAGGAGCAAATGGCCTTTTTGTTACAGAAATTGCCTACAAAAATATTAAACCGGCTGTAATCATATTTGTTCTGTAATTTAACGCAAAGTAAAGAATGTATTTGTATGTCAAACATAAGTACAGTGTTTTATTAACTCAATATGAAGAGTTTTATTTTAACTTAACCCCAAAATAGGTCTTACCCTTGTAACCATCAATTGCTAGTACAGTAGTGAAATGACTAATTTAAGCATACAGTCTAATCACACACAGGCAACAATCCCCCGTGCATTTGCACAGAGCCGTACATGCTAGTTGTGCTTTCACACACTTGCATCTTCCTCTGCAGCCTTTGACACATCCACATTTCAGGAATGCCATACAGGAAACTGAATGCTTGAGGCAGATCTGACCAATAGGGTTCTCATGCATTCCCTGGTCCTTTCATCCAACCCCATTCAACAGGTGAAGGTAACACGGGATTGGGGAGAAGTGACTGGCCCCAAACATGACCCGCTTGATAAGATGCTCTTATGACATTCTGGTAGAGAGCAGCAGACGTTGGTGGTATGAGATCAATAGACCTGCCCTTCCTGGTGAAGAGATCTTTTCTCGCTTCATAAGCTGATGTGGCAGATGTCATAAAGCGGAACGACAAATCGCTCTAGGTTTGCCATGTGCTGGTCAATTCTCTCCAGTGTTGGTACATTCCCAAGGTCTGCAAACACCTCTGTTACACTTTCACATATTTGCCACGTCTCCCAAGAAGATTTCTTCCCTTTACCAGCAAAGGAGGATGTGTTGTCACACTCGCTGAAGGCATGAAACATAGGCAGAGCACGACACTTTGGACCTAGAGAACCAGCTATGGTGTGTACAGGGATATAGTTGAAGTTGTCCCCAACCCCAAAGCTGATCCTCAGTTCACTTGCATGAATTGGAAGACACAATGCTATAGCTAACACTACTACATCAGTGTCCACAGTTCTGATCATGATCCTCTCACAACCATGTTGAACCGCATCTTTTGCATGGAGAGGAAGCCTTGTGTCTGCTTTCTCATGGGAGCACGGAGATATTTGATCAATACTGTCCCTCTGGGTGTTGCAAAGGACCAATTCTACTTTTGTGGACATAATTTGCTTGCCCTATGGACAGCTGACAGTAGTACATTGATCCGCTAGAAAACTGAAGAGCTCAGGTTTGTTTGCATCACACCACATGAAAGCCTTCCAGTTGCCAGGAACAGGAGTGTTAGCCTTTACTTTTCTGCAGTCCCCTTCTCATCTGAGACTCCTAGTAGTCGCCTTCAGACTGTCTTGGAAGTACTGATCTAAGATAATATCAACTCTTCTTGCTGACTCCAGTTGACGCTTAACATGTGGTACAAATACCGGGTCAGCATACTCTTGAAATGTTCTTGATGCACCAGGGCTAAGCATATTAACAATGGCAGCCCCATCTACTGTAGAAGAACTGCATCAGTATCAGGCTTGACCTTGATTGTGGTACTATGCTGTGTAAGGAATGGGAGAAGATCAGCTTTGGTCCCACGTTGAAGTTTTCCACTCTGTGACAATGATGGTGGACTGGACTGATTCTCATGGCGGAAAAACTCATCAATATCCCCATCTCTCACTTGGCAAGACACATACAGTTTAGAGAAAAGAGAACAGTCTTGTTTCAATGATGCAATTTGTTGCTTCTCCTTTGACACTTTGCGGGTAGGCTGGCTGCTGAATAGAGGAAATTTGTTTCTTTTGATAGGGTCTGTCAGACTTTTGGTTCTGTCCTCTAGCCGTTCCTTCACAAAATCACTATATTGTTCATTTCCCACCATTTTGATATGCCTTATGGTTTCTATAACCTCTTTGTCTACAACATCCTGGGTGCCTAATACAAGAAGATCAGATGAATCTTCCATGAATGGATTTCCCATATCTTCTAATGTATCACGCAAGGATTTGACTTGCTTTCTGTATGTTGTCTGTAACCCCTGTTGAGCTTCATGGTGTCTTTGGTCTGAATGCTTTTCCGCCTGTCTCCGGAGTCTTTCCACCACAGTTTTAAACTCATTCACAACTCTTGACACTTCTGGCCCAGCCATCATCCATCTTTGGGGTTGTGCACTGTTTTCAGTTAGGCCCACAGCATCACCATCTCCTTTAATCTGTTTGTTGTGTTCGTGAGCTTGATCTAATGGGATGCCGGAAAATGAGTGTTGTGTTTTGTGAACAACAAACTTTCCCTCTGAGAATTCAGCAGAAACCTCAGGATGCATCAAATCTAGGGAAGCCATATCTCTAATATGCACTGCAACCCAACGAACATAATTTGGGTGGTCAAGTGCAAAGAACCATGGGGCCAGCTTTGTGAGTGCATCCTTGTACAGATTGAAGATGCCTTGTCGCAGTGATTGGAGGAAATCCATCAAAGCTAGTTCTAGGTCAAGTGTGATGGACCAGAAGTTAAACATAGGGACTGCATTTTCCATTTTCACTCTCCATTGCTCAAAGCTTAGAGGATCTGTGGTGTGGTCTTCTGTTTGGTGACGCTTGTAGGCTCTATCCATGAGAATGTACAAGCTCCCTGCGGTCACCTGGTTGGCATGCCTCGTTCTCATTATATGTGCAACCTTCAGGAAGGAGTCTGCAGTACCTTGTGAGGCTACCTCTGCCTGCACAAGGGTGTTGGTCCATCCAGTTCCTTCCAGCTAGTCTCCAAGAACTTTAAGAAAGGCCAGCTCAATGTGTAAGCCACCAAACATCACTACAACTTGGTTCTCGCCTAAATGTTGGGGTATTACCATTGGAGTTGTTTGGCAATAGCATACAGTGGCTGATCACAGGCAACTACAAGGATCTGAACAGGATTCAGTAAATCTACTGCATTCTTCACAACTTTCATAGTATGGTCAATCATGGCACTTGACTTAGCCTCCTCATAGAACAGTGGGAGCAATAAGCTGATGTCGGAAGGAGCAGGCTGTTCTGTGTGGACCTGATCAGCATGGTATGTAGCCCAGGATGTCTTTAGGTCTGTTGATGACTCCGCTTCAATCTCTTCTTTCACATGTTTCAACCACCTGCAAAATTATTGTATAACAAACAAAATGGTTGTCACTGTAGAATTGTAAGAATTGAGACAGATAACAACAACATTTGGAGAAATTTTTCAGTATGTTTGACTTATTTCAAAATTTAAATGGGCATCTGCTGGTAAAATATTGTTCTCCTGTACTTATTTTTATTCTCATTGTTTAGAACATCCTTGAAAATATAGGTAAAGACTCCAAAATTGTAACTATACGATGAAAATCGTTCGAATAGCAGCATTTTCCTGAATTTTGGCGGCCATCTTGGAAAGATATCAAATGGGTCTCTATCACATTTCAAAAGGTATATCAAAAGCTAACTTTGTGCAAAATTTGGTGCTTTTAACCGAATGTGAACGATTCCTCCATATTTTTACCGAAGACGGCTGGACTATAAACTTCAGTCATTTTCAGCATTTCTCAGAATCTTTACTGGTTACAATCTACCTTCTCTGGACTACTAGTTCGTATAGTGCGTGATTTTACTGTAATATACATTCTATATTATCTTAGTATGCATAGTTAACGTAACCTACTGTACGTTAGATATCATAGTGTGCGTAGTTACCGTAACGTACTGTACGTTCAATATTATCCCAGTTTACATAACCACCGTAACATACTGTACTTTCAATGTTATCTCAGTATACATAATTACCGTGACCTACTGTACGTTCAATGTTATCTCAGTATGGATGGCTACCTTAACATACTGTACGTTCAATGTTATCCCAATAAACATAGTTACCGTAACATACTGTACGTTCAATGTTATCCCAGTATACATAATCACCGTAACATGCTGTACGTTCAATGTTATCCCAGTATACATAATTGCCGTAACATGCTGTACGTTCAATGTTATCCCAGTAAACATAGTTACCGTAACATACTGTACGTTCAATGTTATCCCAGTATACATAATCACCGTAACATGCTGTACGTTCAATGTTTTCCCAGTATACATAATTACCGTAACATGCTGTACGTTCAATGTTATCCCAGTAAACATAGTTACCGTAACATACTGTACGTTCAATGTTATCCCAGTATACATAATCACCGTAACATGCTGTACGTTCAATGTTATCCCAGTATACATAATTGCCGTAACATACTGTAAATTCAATGTTATCCTAATATACATAGATACTGGAACATGTGTTTAATATCATTCCAGTATACATAATTAGTAACATAAATTATTACACTTGAAACGCAGAAATTACCAATATCTTGTTATAATGCAGAAAGCTCTACTTTTTCAATGACGCAATCCTCGTTGAAAGTCAGTGGATTTTTGGAGACCTGTTAAACGTACATTAGATCATCAAGTTGTATTACAAACTGCACTATTCTATGTTAAAGAATATCCGATTCTAAAACTATGTTTCAAAGGGTCAACTCTCTTCTTTTAAGCAAGATAATTTTAAGCATTTTACCTATATATACTGCAATGTGTATTTCATAAAATTCTAGATGTACGTATTCTGAATTGTATATTCAAAACTATTCATCGATAGTAGGAGGCATGTACTTATAAAATTCATCATGCAGTTTTGTACTTGTGTTTAATCGTACGTGAATAATAACTGTTTGTTTGTTTGTAAACTCAAAACAGTACGAGGTAATTTATTCCTTTACTCGGGATTAAAAGGGAGAACTTCAAAATGTAAATAATTGAGCAGTCTGCTTTTCCTATTCTAATATTTATCTAAGTATTTTAAATTTATTGCTTAGATATAATTATATTCGTAATTCATATTATATACAGTATATACAGCATGTTATATATGTGTATACATACATACATACGTACATATATACATACATACATACATAACGGAAGTGTGTGTGTTTATGTAATGCATAAATAGATAAATAGGTTGATAATGATGCTGTGAAAGATTATATGGTAATATTCATACTTGTGTGCAATTATATGTATAAGTATATCTATCGATAAATAGATAGATAATGATATGATGTTATATAACGTTTTATATGGTTATATATATATATATATATATATATATATATATATATATATATATATATATCTAAATGTTATTACAGGCTAAGCTATAACACTCGTTGGAAAAGCGCGATGCTATAAGCCCAAGGGCTTCAACAGGGAAAAATAGCCCAGTTGGGAAAGGAAACGAGGATATAAATAAACTACAAGATGAGTAATAAACATCAAAATTATAGGTCTTAAGAGCAGTAAATATATATATATATATATATATATATATATATATATATATATGTGTGTGTGTGTGTGTGTGTGTGTGTGTATATATATATATGTATATGTATTTATATTTGTATATATATTTGTGTGTGTATATATATATATATATATATATATATATATATATATATATATATATATATATATATATATATATATATACTGTATATATATATACATATATATATATATATATATATATATATATATATATATATATATATAATATCGATCGATAGATGATGTTGAAGGTGAACATAAAACCATGCTAAGTTCAACATAGCTATCAACAAACAGTCTCTCCTTAAAAAAAAAATAGTGATAAAAATGATAATAATAATAATAAAAGAACATCAAGGAAACTGAATTTTATTTTTATTTTCCCAAGTCTGGGTCCGAAACTTAATCAACTTTTTGAAGTTTTTCCTTTCTCTCTCTCTCTCTCTCTCTCTCTCTCTCTCTCTCTCTCTCTCTCTCTCTCTCTCTCTCTCTTTTTACGTTCCTTAACTCGCCACTTTAACTCGCTGGCAACTTCTAAATTGATATATTTGCGCTGAGCCCCAGAAACAAATAGGCGCCAGTGTTATTAAAATCTCTGCTAAAATCTCCTTGACATTTTAGGCGCTTTATATTTTCAGCAGTGAGGGAAAACGCCAAC
Organism: Palaemon carinicauda; assembly: GCF_036898095.1. Taxonomy (NCBI): domain Eukaryota; kingdom Metazoa; phylum Arthropoda; class Malacostraca; order Decapoda; family Palaemonidae; genus Palaemon; species Palaemon carinicauda. The sequence continues at coordinate 163,400,987 of NC_090727.1, read as the reverse complement.
ATGATTTCCACGCTGTTTCTCAGGAGAAATTGTGTTAAAATCTCTCTCTCTCTCTCTCTCTCTCTCTCTCTGGCCGGTTTGTTGGTAAAGACTAAAATTCAACTTATGTTTGAGAGACTCTCTCTCTCTCTCTCTCTCTCTCTCTCTCTCTCTCTCTCTCTCTCTCTCTGTACTTATCTTCAAGACTCTCTCTCTCTCTCTCTCTCTCTCTCTCTCTCTCTCTCTGGTACGTAGGTAAAGACTAAAATTTTCAACTTATGATGATGTCGTAAGCAAATAGAAAATTCATGTTTACTTGAGTTTTTTTTTTTTTTCACATTGAAATATTTAGCCACAGTTGCATCATTACTTTTTTATTCTTTATCTCATCTTATGAAATTGTTTAAACCTGTATTAGACTATTTTAGTTTCTTTCTCTCATCTTATAATTTTTTTTCAAGTTGAATTAGACTATTTTAATTTCTTTATCTAATGTTAAGCAATTGTTTAAACCTGTAGTAGATTATTTTAGAACCTTTATCTCATCTATTGAATTTGTTTAAACCAATGTTAGACTATTTTTGTTTCATTATCTTATATTATGAAATTATTCAAACATGTTTTAGACTTTTTTAGTTTTTTATCTCATGGAATGGTTTAAACTTGTTTTAACCTATTTTAGTGTCTGTATCTCATTTTATGAATTTTTTTTAACCTCTATTAGACCATTTTTCGAGTAATTCCAATGAATATGGTCTTCTCCTGCCATCCCAAATTGTCATTAAGGATTCTCTTATTTCATTTTTGTTTTCCTCCAAGTCCCATAACACCCAACGCGTTCTGAATTATGTGCTTGAGTTACAGGAAGTTTTAACATTTCTTTTTCAACTCGTGAAGACCAACAGCCCGTTAAAGCTCGCTCTTTCACTTGAAAAAAAAAAAGAAAAAAAAGGCTTCCGGCGAGATTTTTAATTATCCTGTTTCCCAAAACTCTTGTCATTTCGTTTTTGCCTCACCCATTTTTTTTTTTTCCGGGACCTTTGCAGGTTCCTCGGTTCCTTTCTCTCACTAAAACTGTAATTCCCATCGTTCGTGTTTTGATTATTTCCCTTCTTCCTCTTTCTTATACTATTGTCTTCCTCTGAAAATGAAACACCTTCCGTGAAAAGGTTTTTAAGCATTTTATATATACGGTTAACACGTTATTTTTTATTGGGATTTTTGAGTCGTTTATGTTCGATACTAGAAAAAAAAAAACCATTTAAAAGATTGCCATTATACCAATGAGATCATTTTAATGCGGTTATAGGTTTGGTATTAAAAGGATTACATTCCTTATCCCGTTATTTTATTATCAAGATGTAATTTATAACAGGGTTTAGTTATTTTGGAAGGGTAATGTTATTAATTCGGAAGATTATTCCTACTACCGTTTATGTGTGTGGGTATATGTAAGCTATGCTTTGTGTGTGTGTGTATATATATATATATATATATATATATATATATATATATATATATATATGTGTGTGTGTTTGTGTGTGTGTTTGTAGACGTATGTGAATGGATCTCAACGCAAAGACATTTCTATTTGCATGCATTGAATCCAAAGAAAAGATAACACTACATCCTCTCTACAGCTTTTGTATTTTACTTCATAATTCACATCTTACACATACACTTCACTCTTCTTATCCACCTTTATCTCTACATCAAATGGTTGGTTGCCTAATGCTTATAAGGGGCACACTAGCCGCATCCATTTTTCTGAAATAATCAAGCAACGTTTATAATGGGGTAGAGAGTGTTTACGATCGTATGGCCTTGCATTAGTCAAACACAGTTATTAACTGTAAGACTAAATAGTTATAGACAGCAGTGTCCGCACTTGTTGGCAGTGGGCCTAGCCTTTTGCTACAAAGCAAGACTACAAGGCAGCAGCTGTCCTTTTAGTCGCTTTCTACGACACGCAAGTCGTACGGTGGTTGTGGTAGCCTATGTGATAACGTCCTTGACTGGTGATCGCCAGACTTGTGTTTGAGTCCCTCAAACTCGTTAGTTGCTTTAGTGCCTGCAACCTCACCATCCTTGTGAGCTCAGGATATGGGGTTTTGGGGAACCTATATAGGTCTATCTGCTGAGTCACCAGCAGCCATTGCCTGGCCCTTCTTTGTCCTAGCTTGGTTGGAGAGGGAGCTTGGGCGCTGATCATATGTACATATGGTCAGTCTCTAGGGTATTGTCCTGCTTGATGGGGCAATGCCACTGTCCCTTGCCTCTTCCACTCACGATTAGCCTTTAAACCTTAAACCATTAGGGAGTTGGGGTGTCCTTTGACTGGCTAGACAGTACTACATTGGATCCTTCTCTCTGGTTACGGTTCACTTTACCGTTACCTACACATACACCGAATATTCTGGTCTATTTTTACAGATTTTCTCTTGTCATACACCTGACAACATTGAGATTACCAAATAGTTCTTCTTCACCCAAAGGGTTAACTACTGCACTGTAATTTTTCAGTGGTTCCTTTCCTCTTGGTAAGGGTAGAAAAGACACTTTAGTTATGATAAACAGCTCTTATAGGAGAAGGACACTCCAAAGTCAAACTTCTGTTCTTCAGTCTTGGGTAGTGCCATAGCCTCTGTAACATGGTTGTCCACTGTCTTGGGTTAGAGGTCTCTTGCTTGAGGGTACACCCGGGCACACTATTCTATCTAATTTTTCTTCCTCTTGCTTTGTTCGAGTTTTTTTTTTAGTTTATATAGGGAATATTTGTTTAGGTGTTGTTGCTGTTCTTAGAATATTTTATTATTCCTTGCTTCCTTTCCTCACTCGGCTATTTTCCCTGTTGAAGTCTTGGGCTTATAGCATCAAGCTTTTCCAACCAGGGTTGTAGCTTAGCAAGTAATGATGATGATGATAATAATAACTCCTGCCGAAGGACACAAACCCTAAACTTACTCTTTACTGCTTCCATGAAATTAGTTTAGTGTCTTTTATACAATAGTTTTATCATTCTTTCCATCTTAACCCTTTTTAGGTATTGCTTTTATGTCTTATCCTAACAATCTTAACAAATAGTTAATTTCAAGAGCTTCAACCACTTTGATTCATTTGCTTCCATAATGGAGAATTTACTTTGCATTCTCCTCAAGCATTCAAACATTAACTTCTATTATTATTATTATTATTATTATTATTATTATTATTATTATTATTATTATTATTATTATTATTATTATTATTATTATTATTATTATTAGTTAAGCTACAACCTTAGTCAGAAAAGCAGGATGATATAAGTCCAAGGGTTCCAACAAGGAAAAATACCCCAGTGAGGACAGAAACAAGGAAATGAATAAACTACATGAAAATTAATGAACAATATAAAATGTATTAAAAAGAGTAATAACATTAAAGAAGATCTTCCTTATATAAACCATAAAAGTTTAAAATGACAAAAGGAAAAGGTATAAGACGGAAAAATTTGCCCGAGTGTACCCTCAAGCAAGAGAACTGTAAACCAAGACAGTGGAATACCATGGTACAGAGACAATATATAGTGCTGTATTCCTGCCTCTTTCCTAAAACTTATACACACCTTGGTGTGAATATTTACCTTACCTAATGTTTATTGTTAATCACTTTGTTTTAAATTGTTCAGATTACCTTAAGGAATAAACTACTTATTTTTTCCCACCAGCCATGTCAAAATTTCAGTTATTCAACCTCCTGGTTTCCAATTATTGTCATGATATTACTCTAGATTATATTTTATTTAACGTTCTCCCTCTGCATTCATATACAAATGATTTTACAAGTTTCTGCAGTTTCCCTTTTTCTATCGCATCTCATAATTGTATAAAATGGTAACATGATCTGTGATAGTTAATTTTTAAATTTTTAATGTATTTCACAGCTCTGCACCTGCATATACAGTTTTTTTTTTTTTTTATAATTCTTGGAATCACTTGGTCCTCGAGTATATTGAGGAGCTATGGAGACAAAACAATCTTTTCTCAGACACAATTTGTAAGATACTTGCCTTTATGGAATGGATTAACTGAGATTGATTTTGTATGGAATAAGAAAATTGAAGTCATTAAGGTTATCCATTTGCGTAGCATATATGATATAAGGAGAAATAATAAGGTGAGAAATATGGAGATACCTAGAAGTAAGAGAAATGTTGGTTATTATTATTATTATTATTATTATTATTATTATTATTATTATTATTATTATTATTACTACTACTTGCTAAGCTACATCCCTAGTTGTAAAAGAAAAAAGCTATAAGCCCAAGGGTTCCAGCAGGGGAAATCGGTCATTGAATAAAGGAAATAGAATAGTGTGCTCGAGTGTACCCTCAAGTAAGAGTACTCAGGACAGTGGATCAGAGTATTTCGGGGGTAGGTCTGGTCAGTGAAATGGAATGGGCGAATATGGGTTAATCATATAATTGTAAAATTAGGGGATGCTCTGAGGTGGGAGGAAAGGAAGACATCGGAAAGGTTGAATAAATATCGAGAAAGATGTAGATGAAAGGACAAGGGTGAAAGTGTGCAAGTTGTGTAGGAGGGTGCGGGGATCTGCTGATGGGTCTCTCATGTGATGTTTTGAAGAGATTAATGTTTTGGAAGCTTGTGTGCCCAAGAAACTCATCCATGATTCAGCAGATAAAGGACGAATGTGGCAATGATTTTTATTTTTCTTCTGTGGAGCCGTTTTTAATGTTGACATATTATATATATATATATATATATATATATATATATATATATATATATATATATATATATATGTATATATATGTATATATATATATGCATATATGTATATATATATGCATGTATGTATATTTATCCTGTAATAGGAGAAAAAGTTGTGCTTATAGCATAATGCTTTTCCAAGAAGGGTTGTAACGTAGCAAGTAGTAGTAATAATAATAATAATAAAAAAATAACAGTAATAATAATAATTATAATAATAATGATAATAATAAATAACAATGAATAATTAATCATTGATAATAATAGTGACTGCTTACAGCCTAGAAATGTAATCAGGGCGAAAGAAAATATATTTAATAGTCATGGTATAGGTGATTTAAATGAAAAGGAGTGTCATAGAAAGAGAGCACACAGTGGATAATAATACAGCTTATGGAGTACTTTAATCGAATTTGCATTATTTAGTGAATTTGCATTATTTATTACTATTGTTTAAACTGCCTTACTGTATACCTAAGTGATTATGACCACGTATTTCCTCATTTCCTTCGAGGTCATGAAAAACACGATTTCCTGTTTGAAAGAAAATCAAGGGAAACCAAAAACAAGAAAGTTAAAGAATCAAGGCAAATCTAAAACAAGAAAGATAAAGAATCAAGGCAAACCAAAAACAAGAAAGATAAAGAATCAAGTCAAACGAAAAATAAGAAAGTTTTAGAATCAAAGCAAATGAAAAACAAGAAATTTGAAGAATCAAAGCAAACAAAAAAAACAAAAAAACCAGAAATGTAAAGAATCAATGAAAACGAAAAAACAAGAAAGTTAAAGAATCAAGGGAAACGAGAAGCAAGAAAGCTAAAGAATCAAGGAAATCGAAAAATAAGAAAGTTAAATAATCAAGGAAAACGGAAAACATGAAAGTTAAAATCAAGGGAAATAAAAAACAAGGAAGTTAAAGAATGAAGAAAATAAAAAAAACAAGAAAGTTGAAGAATCAAGGAAAACGAAAAATCAAGAAGTTAGAGAATCAAGAAAACGAAAAATAAGAAAATTGAAGAATTAAGAAAACGAAAAACAAGAAAGTTAAAGAATCAAGGAAAATGGAAAACATGAAAATTAAAATCAAAGGAAACGAAAAAAAAGTAAGTTAAAGAATCAAGGAAAACGGGAAACAAAAAAGTTAAAGAATCAAGGAAAACGGAAAACAAATAAGTTAAAGAATCAAGGAAAACAGAAATAAGAAAGTTAAAGAATCAAGGAAACGGAAAACAAGAAAATTAAAGAATCAAAGGATACGAAAGGAAAGTAAGTTAAAAATCAAGGAAAACGGAAAACGAAAAAGTTAAAGAATCGAGGAAAACGGAAAACAAAAAAGTTAAAGAATCAAGAAAAACGGAAAAGAAAATAGTTAAAGAATCAAGGAAAAAATGAAACAAGAAAGTTAAAGAATCAAGGAAAACGGAAAACAAGAAAATTAAAGAATCAAGGGATACAAAAAGCAAGAAAGTTAAAGAATCAGGGAAAACGGAAAACATAAAAGTTAAAATCAAGGGAAACGAAAAACAAAGTTAAAGAATCAAGGACAACAGAAAACAAGAAAGGTAAAGAAACAAAGAAAACGGAATACAAGAAAGTTGTATAATTAAGGCAAAAGAAAAACAAGAAAGTTGAAGAATCAAAGCAAACTAAAAAATAAGAATCAATGAAAACGAAGAACAAGAAAGTTAAAGAATCAAAGAAAACGGAAAACAAGAAAGTTAAAGAATCAAGGGAAACGAGAAACAAGAAAGTTAAAGAATCAAGGAAATAAAAAAAAACAAGAAAGTTGAAGAATCAAGGAAAACGAAAAACAAGAGTGTTAAAGAATCAAAGAAAACGGAAAACAAAAAAGTTAAAGAATCTAATAAAACAGAAAACAAGAAAATTAAAGAATTCAGGGATACGAAAAAAAAAACGTTAAAGAATCAAGGAAAAAGGAAAACAAAAAAGTTAAAGAATCAAGGAAAACAGAAAACAAGAAAATTAAAGAATCAAGGAAAACGAAAAACAAGTAAATTAAAGAATCAATGGATACGAAAAGCAAGAAAGTTAAAGAATCAAGGAAAACGGAAAACAAAAAAAGTTAAAGAGTCAATGAAAAAAGAAAATAAAAAAGTTGAAGAATCAAGGAAAACGGAAAACAAGAAAATTAAAGAATCAAGGGATACGAAAAGCAAGAAAGTTTAAGAATCAAGGAAAACGGAAAACAAAAAAAGTTAAAGAATAAAGGAAAACGGAAAACAAAAAAAGTTAAAGAATCAATGAAAAAAGAAAACAAGAATGTTGAAGAATCAAGGAAAACGAAAAACAAGAAAATTAAAGAATCAAGGGATACGAAAAGTAAGAAAGTTAAAGAATCAAGGAAAACGGAAAACATGAAAGTTAAAATCAAGGGAAACAAAAAACAAGTAAATTAAAGAATCAAGGAAAACGTAAAACAAGAAAGTTAAAGAATCAAGGAAAACGAAAAATCTAGAAGTTAAAGAATCAAGAAAACGAAAAACAAGAAAGTTAAAGAATCAAGATAACGAAAAACAAGAAAATTAAAGAATCAAGGGATTCGAAAAGCAAGAAACGTAAAGAATCAAGGAAAACGGAAAACAAAAAAAGTTAAAGAATCAAGGAAAACGAAAAACAAAAAAAGTTAAAGAATAAAGGAAAACGGAAAACAAAAAAAGTTAACGAATCAATGAAAAAAGAAAACAAGAATGTTGAAGAATCAAGGAAAACGAAAAACAAGAAAATTAAAGAATCAAGGGATACGAAAAGTAAGAAAGTTAAAGAATCAAGGAAAACGGAAAACATGAAAGTTAAAATCAAGGGAAACAAAAAACAAGTAAATTAAAGAATCAAGGAAAACGTAAAACAAGAAAGTTAAAGAATCAAGGAAAACGAAAAATCTAGAAGTTAAAGAATCAAGAAAACGAAAAACAAGAAAGTTAAAGAATCAAGATAACGAAAAACAAGAAAATTAAAGAATCAAGGGATTCGAAAATCAAGAAAGGTAAAGAATCAAGGAAAACGGAAAACCAAAAAAGTTAAAGAATCAAGGAAAAAAGAAAACCTGAAAGTTAAAGAATCAAGAAAAATGGAAAACAAGAAAATTAAGGAGTCAAGGGATACGAAAAGCAAGAAAGTTAAAGAATCGGGGAAAACGGAAAACAAGAAAGTTAAAGAATCAGGGAAAACGGAAAACATGAAAGTTAAAATCAAGGGAAACGAAAAGCAAGAAAGTTGAAGAATCAAGGAAAACGTAAAACCTGAAAGTTAGAGAATCAAGGAAAACGAAAAATCAAGAAGTTAAAGAATCACGAAAACAAAAAACAAGGAAGTTAAAGAACCAAAGAAAACGAAAAACAAGAAAGTTAGAAAAAATCAAGAGAAACAAAAAACAAGAAAGTTAAAGAATCAAGGAAACGGAAAACAAGAAAGTTATAAAAAATCAAGGGAAACGAAAAACAAGAAAGTTAAAGAATCAAGGAAAACGGAAAACAACATAGGTAAAGAATCAAAGAAAACGGAAAACAAGAAAGTTAAAGAATCAAGGGAAACGAAAAACAAAAATGTTAAAGAATCAAGGAAAACGGAAAACATGAAAGTATAAGAATCAAGGGAAACGAAAAATCAAGAAGTTAAAGAATCAAGAAAACGAAAAACAAGAAAGTTAAAGAACCAAAGAAAACGAAAAACAAGAAAGTTAGAAAAAATCAAGAGAAACGAAAAACAAGAAAGTTAAAGAATCAAGGAAAACGAAAAACAAGTAAGTTAGAAAAAAATCAAGGGAAATGAAAAACAAGGAAGTCAAAGAATCAAGGAAAACGGAAAACAACAAAGGTAAAGAATCAAAGAAAACAGAAAACAAGAAAGTTAAAGAATCAAGGGAAACGAAAAACAAAAAAAGTTAAAGAATCAAGGAAAACGGAAAACATGAATGTTAAAGAATCAAGGGAAACGAAAAACAAGAAAGTTAAAGAATAAAGAAAACGGAAAACCTGAAAGTTAAAGAATCAAGGAAAACAGAAAACAAGAAACTTAAAGAATCAAGGGAAACGAAAAACAAGAAAGTTAAAGAATCAAGGGAAATGAAAAACAAGAAAGTTAAAGAATCAAGGGAAATGAAAAACAAGAAAGTTAAAGAATCAAGGGAAACGAAAAACAAGAAAGTTAAGGAATAAATAACAACAACAAGGATTGTGGTAGCCGAGGTGGTAACGTCCCTGACTGGTGAACACCAGACTGGGGTTTGAGTCCAGCTCAGACTCGTTAGTTTCTTTGGTTACTGCAACCTCACCATCCTTGTGAGCTAAGGATTTGGGTTTTGGCTGAGCCTATAGGTCTATCCGCTGAGTCATCAGCAGCCATTGCCTGGCCCTCCTTGGTCCTAGCTTGGGTGGAGAGGGGGCTTGGGTGCTAATCATTTGTATGGTCAGTCTCTAGGGAATTTTCCTGCTCTATAGGGCAATGTCACTGCCCCTTGGCTCTGCATTTGTATATATTGTCAGTCTCTAGGGCATTTTTCTGCACTATGGGGGCAATGTCACTATCCCTCGCCTCTGCCATTCATGAGCGGCCTTTAAACCTTTAAACAAAAGTAAAAGCACCAATACGGTCCTCATCACCAGCATCCCAAAAGCATCCCCACCAGGTAAAGAATCCGACCACCATTGCAAGCGTCAATCTAATGCACCGTGATGGAAAATGCAAAAGTTGCAAATTTTTTCCTGATCATGTTTACACGGGGAGGAAAAGGGGGGAGGGGGTTGGGGGTTGCTATTTCCGGGGGAGGTGAGGGAGGGGTAGGGGAATGGGGGAGGAGTAGTGGAAAGCACCAACATCTTCATAATGACCCCTTTCCTTACTTTCCTCCGACAACCTCCCTCCCTGAGCATACCTTCACTTCCTTCACTTCCAGTTTAATATCTCCCGAAAGAGAGAGAGAGAGAGAGAGAGAGAGAGAGAGAGAGAGAGAGAGAGAGAGAGAGACGCGGGCGCATAAATGAAGGGTTCAGGACTTGGCCGAGTGTCATAAGTCCTGAAGTTTAATAAACTTCAGATGAAATTTTGGAAACGTCACCTTTATGAATAAAGATTATGGATGCTGGCATTTGCAAGTTTTTTGGGGAAGGTTTAAAACTTAGTTTTTCTTTTACATTTTTTTTCTCTTTTTTACATGATGCTTAAGAGTAATGGTCTTATTCATTTAATGATGTTAGAATTTAAGCCAGATTATTATTATACACCATGACGAATATTTGCAATTTTATAAGAAATTGTCACAAGTAACATAAATCTTATGGCGTGTATGTGTTCATTAAGTATTTATAACGATTTTGATATCCGAAATAAATTTTTTACACGACTTACAATAATTGATTATTATTATTATTATTGTTATTATTATTATTATTATTATTATTATTATTATTATTATTTTAATATAGTTATTTACCATCATCATTATTTTCACTTGTTAAGCTACAACCCTAGTTGGAAAAGCAGGATTCTATAAGCCCAAGGGCCCCAACTGGGAAAATAGCCCAGTGAGGAACGAAATAAACTACGAGAGAAGTAATGAACAATTTAAATATTTTAAGAACTGTAATGCTACCAGTAGTCTAGTCTGAAACTACTGCCAGATATGTATATATATATATATATATATATATATATATATATATATATATATATATATATATATATGTATATATATATATATATATATATATATATATATATATGTATATATATATGTATATATATATATATATATATATATATATATATATATATATGTATGTATGTATATATGTATATATGTAAATGTATATATATATATATATATATATATATATATATATACATACATATATATATATATATATATATATATATATATATATATATATATATATATATATATATATATATATATATATATTTTACCCAAAAACCGATAAATCGGTTGGAACTTTTGACCGGGGAAACGTCTGTCTATATCCGAACATAACTTGACAACAAAACGTTTACCCGATTGAGCGGTTTAAAGAATTGATATAAAAATTTTAACCGGGTGTCGCCGGTCGCTTGCTTTTGACATTACCCATAGTCATAAAACAAAAAAATTCTGGGTAACGTACCTACAACTATAACGTTAAATAATAAAATAGCATACACGCCAACCTTTGATCACAGCACTGGCAGCGTCGCGCTTGCCAGCGCTGTGATCAAAGGTTGGCGTGTATGCTATTTTATTATTTAACGTTATAGTTGTAGGTACGTTACCCAGAATTTTTTTGTTTTATGACTATGGGTAATGTCAAAAGCAAGCGACCGGCGACACCCGGTTAAAATTTTTATATCAATTCTTTAAACCGCTCAATCGGGTAAACGTTTTGTTGTCAAGTTATGTTCGGATATAGACAGACGTTTCCCCGGTCAAAAGTTCCAACCGATTTATCGGTTTTTGGGTAAAATATCACTCTTTTTTTACGCAAGTGTATTGATTAACTAGTTTATAGTCATATCTTCAAAATGTGAGGTCAAACATGTTTATAACTTATTATTCAGAAGCTGAGAAATAAACGTTGAAAATTCGCTTAAAGATGTCAGTTTGATGCCTTTTGAAACTTAAGTACGTGACTACAGCCTTCGTGATTACCGCAAAACATTCCCACATAGCGTAATACACAATTTAAAACATAATCTACAAAACCTGAGGTCGAACAGCTATCTAGCTCATTCAGAAGCTAAGATTATAGAGTTGAAACTTTGCTAAAAAGCGTCTATCCATGACTCTATATCGAACACCTGAAAGTTGACGTCATTTTTGCTATTTTTTTGCATATTTCTGACGTCATATTTCACGAACCTTATAAGATAGGGACTTGAAACTTTTAGGATCGTCTAGTTAAATTGCATAGAACTAAATCCTAGAGTTTCAAGCTTATACTATGTCCGGAAAGCACTTTTTTGAAAACCCGGTATCTCTGGTTTACGTAATCGTATATAACAGCACTGGCAGCATTTTTGCTTGTTCCCCGGTCGCGCTTGCCAGCGCTGTGATATATATATATATATATATATATATATATATATATATATATATATATATATATATATATATATATATATATATATATGTATGTATTTATATATGTAAATGTATATATATATGCATATATATAGATATATATATGTATATATATATATATATATATAATGTGTGTGTGTGTGTGTGTGTGTGTGTATGAACACGTGATGAACATGAAATTTATGTAACAAGTTTCAAAATGGAAAATTATACCTTGATCGATGATTGTAAATTCGTCTTATCAATATGATGAATTTTGCACTGAAATAAAATCACAGTTACATCGTTTGTTGTGCTAGCAACATTTGTTCCATTATTTTTGCCGTTTTTGGCGCAATTTTTAACGTAGTAGTAGGGTTCCTAAATTGGTTGCTTATTGTTAGTTAAATTGGAAATTCCTGGAAGAACTGTATACGGGGGTTATAATTATTGAAAGCAATTGTGGAATGATCTTCCTAATCGGGTGGTTGAATCAGTGGAACTTCAAAAGTTCAAACCCGCAGCAAATGTTTTTATGTTGAACAGGCTTACATAAGTCCTTTTATAGTTTATATATCAAATATCTGTTTTAATATTGTTAATTTTTTTTTAAATATTTTATTTTAATTTTCATTACTTCTTATATCGTTTATTTATTTCCTTACTTCATTTCCTTACTGGGCTATTTTTCCCCGTTGGACCCCTTGGGCTTGTAGCATCTTGCTTTTCCAACTAAGCTTGTAGCCTAGATTGTAATAATAATAATAATAATAATAATAATAATAATAATAATAATAATAATAATAATAATAATAATAATAATTTTGTACGTCTGTAGTCTAAATCATTTTTAATCTTGAAAATTATGCTCCTCCCCTAATACACATGTACACCGGTGCATTAAAATTTGCATTGCGTTAGTTAGTTATTTGACACATTTACACACGATACTAATCAACAGCACGTCAAATCCTCGTCCTCACTTTTCCCGGTCTTCCTTTTTTACACGTAATGTCATCATCTTGGTAAGGGAAGAAGAAACTCTCTAGCTATGATAAGCAGCTACTCTAGGAGAAGGACACTCCAAAATCAAACCATCGTTCTCTAGTCTTGGGTATTACCATAGCCTATGTACCATGGTCTTTCACCGTTTTGGGTTAGAGTTCTCTTGCTTGAGAGTACGCTCGGGCACACTATTCTATCTTATTTCTCTTCCTTTTGTTTTTTTGAAGTGTTTATAGATTATATAGGAAATATTTATTGTAATGTTACTGTTCTTAAAATATTTTATTTTAACTTGTTTCCTTTCCTCACTGGGCTATTTTCCCTGTTAGAGCCCTTAGGCTTATAGCTTCCTGCTTTTCCAACTAAGATTGTAGCTTAGCAAGTAATGATAATAATAATAATGATACGCATTTACTTTAAACATGCCCAATTCTCAAAATTCCCATCAAGGTTTCTATTTTTGTATTTCTACAATAAGCTGCCTCCCAATCTTCTGTAATAGGCTTAAACGTACCGAGCCACTTACTCGATTTAATAACATCCCACTCCATTCGAAAGGTTTCTATCATTTCTCTCTTTAGTATTGTTTTCTTTGTAATCGACAAGTGGTTGTTGATAGTACTATACAATAATAATAATAATAATAATGATAATAGGGAAGTGGGGAATATGGGGAAAGGAAGAGTACCCCTGGATACAATCCAATTTATAGCTCAAAAGCAGGTACTCGGGATGGGAAAGATTAAGGAAATAGGGAGAAAGAGAAGTACAGGAGAAGAACAAAAGAGAGGGGCAGACCCTCTTGCGATATTAAGGAATTGGTATTATTATTTCAGTTATTCACATAATAGTACTTTACAGTGATTGTTTAGCCCGTCTTTAGCGGTTGCATCTGCCAATTCGTTCCCTAAGGATTCCTTTATGGTAGGGAATCTACTGCAATTTTATATGATATTTTTTGCTATTCATTTCAATTTACATCTTAAGAATATGTACTAGTGCTTTGAACCATTTTGTATCCGTATTATTTATCAATGAAATAGTGGACAACGAATCTGTGGATATTACTGTCTCTCTAAACATGTAATCAATCCCTGTTCATTTAAGCACTTCGCTTATAGCAAATCATTCAGCACCCAGAGTAGACGTTGCTGTCTTTAATCTAAATCTACTGTAAAATCAAGGCTAGTGATAACATAGGCGGTCGCACAGGACCATTCCATATATATATATATATATATATATATATATATATATATATATATATATATATATATTACATCCGTATATATATATGTTTAAGAGGTTAGGATACTTTTTCGTTTTACAAAAAACTTGAATCTATTTAGTATTATGTTCCTCTCTGTCAATGTCATCCAATGGGTTATTACCAAGATACTTATTAATACATTGCCAAGGGGATGCTACTGGAAATTCCCTTTCTTCCTGGTGCATCCCTAACTTCACTTTCGACATAATCATGATCTCTTGTATCCTTTATATAGATGGTTGTTTAAAGTAACCAGAGTTCCAGTCTTTACCGTCTAGTCTTTTATTGTTTAGGATATTGTGACTGGCCGAGAGAAGGTTGTGACTCAAAGACAGGATAAAAGCAACTGAGTGAGTTCATTATAGAACACTCTCCTTTCTATACAAAAGCTCAAGGCAACAGGAAATTTCATGTTCAAATTCAACACCGTTACCATTGAGAAAAAGACATGTTTTTTCAGGTTGTTTTTAGTGTGAGGGGAGAGTGATGATAAAAGCACAAAACGAACTATGTACGATCGTGTGACACACAGTTGGTACATGGCTCCCCCCCTAAAAATGACATACTGTACATGTTAAATAGGGCGCCCTGAATCTGGAGTGGTAGTAGCAAAAACTGCGCCGATTAACGGCAGTGAGTGGCTGTAGAAGTCGTTGGTTGGGGCGCAGGCAAGTGGTGGATGATGGGTGGCTTTGTTGCCGTTCCGGCTCGTCATGGGTCAGGCGAGTATGTCCTACGGCATTCATAGGCGTGTGTGTCCTACGGCATTCACGTCAGCTTCGGTTGAAGTTGAATAGGTATCTTCTTCGTCACAAGTGGAGGCGTTGATGGAGGTTTTGATGGTCATGAAGTGGCTGTCCATAAGGGCGTCGGCTTTGGTCATCAAGTCCTTTATGGGTAAACTATCGACATCGGGTATGGCAGCGCGTACAGGTTTGGGCAATCGGCTTACCCAAAGGGCATGAAGTAGGTTCACCTTAAGAGGAGAGCCGTCTGAGGTAGGTTGCCGGCGAGTGATACTGGTCATTTTCCCGAGTTTGAGCGAAGCCCTTGGGTCCCCCATCGGTTGTTGAGAGAGCTGAAAAAGCTTTGCTATACGGGCGGCTGGTGACGGCGAGTACTGCTGCAGAAGGTATGCTTTGAGGACATCATAGTAACGGTGAGAGGCGGGAGGAGCGAGTCACTCCGGGGTCACCAATGTGACGGTGTAGGAGAAGGTTGTGACTCTAAGACAGGACGAAAGCAACTGAGTGACTTTATTATAGAACACTCTCCTTTATATACAAAAGCTCAAGGCAACAGGAAATTTCATGTTCAAATTCAACACCGTTACCATTGAGAAAAACATGTTTTTTCAGGTTCTTTTTAGTGCGAGGGGAGAGCGATGA
>NC_090727.1:163368001-163380501 GCF_036898095.1 Palaemon carinicauda | reverse complement strand
TGCAATATCATATACTGTATATATATATACATATATATATATATGTATATATATATATATATATATATATATATATATATATATATACACAGTATACAATATATGTATGCATGTATGTATGTGTGTGTATTATATATTTATATAGCCTTTATGTCCAAATTATCCTGATACTGTTGTACGTATGACCATTAGGTTTTCAGACTGAAAAATTTACCAGCCTTCAAAGGTGTAATATAATTTGCATTGTTTGTTGTGTATAAAACCAAGCTAAAGAAGTATGCTGAAGATACCCAAAAGCAATGAAATTTTATTATATTGATTATTATTTTTTTTATTATTATTATTATTATTAGTAGTAGTAGTAGTAGTAGTAGTGGTAGTAATTATATCGTTTTTATTCTAATTTTGGGAGGAGACCCGGGCGTTCAGTATTGTTTTATATTTTTTTTCAATATAAATATACAATTACATTTTATTCATTTACATTATTTGTGTAATTATTCTATTTACAAAAATATAACAAAATATAGATATAAACTCATTTTCACAAATATAAATAAACCAACATAAATCAAAATCAAAATACATAGTCTTAAAATTCTTTGAAATAGTCAGCGATGCTCTTCCCTGCTTTTTACACTGAGGAATTTCTCCGATAACTCTCAGCCCTGGGCGGGTAATATATGCAGCAGGAGGGCGGAAGCCGTCGTCCTCTTTCGCATTTTATATGTTTTAACCAGCAGCCCACAACGTTTATTGCTTGTGAGGGCATTTGGAATGAATAGCCACGGCAAAATATTCGAGGAGGTGATCGGTTGTTTCTTAGGCTGGCCTGTGGTGTGTAGTTGTTTTTTCCATCTTGTAAGTTATTAGTATTACTTGCCAAGCTACAACATTGTTGTTATTATTATTATTATTATTATTATTATTATTATTATTATTATTATTATTGTATCTTTCTAAGCTACAAAATTGTTACTATCATTATTATTATTATCATTATTATTATTATTATAATTACTTCCAAAGCTACAATAGGGTTATTATTATTATTATTATTATTATTATTATTATTATTATTATTATTATTACTTCCTAAGCTACAACATTGTCATTATTATTATTATTATTATTATTATTATTACTTGCTAAGCTACAACCCTAGTTGGCAAAGCAAGATGCTATAAGCCCAGGGGCCTCAACACGGAAAATAGCCTAGCGAGGAAAGGAAAAAAGGAAAAATAAGATATTTTAAAAACATTAACAAGTTACTCTTATTATTATTATTACTTGCTAAGCTACAACCCTAGTTGAAAAAGCAAGATGCTATAAGCCCAGGGGCCCCCTACACAGAAAGTAGCCAAGTGAGGAAAGGAAAAAAGGAAAAATAAAATATTTTAAGAACAGTAACATTAGAATAAATATTTCCTATAGAAATTATAAAAACTTTTACAAAACAAGAGGAAGAGAACCTAGATAGAATAGCGTGCCATCGTGTACCCTCAAGCAATAGAACTCTAAACCAAGACATTGGAAGATCATGGTACTGAGGCTATGGCATTATCCAAGACTAGAGAACAATGGTTTGATTTTGGAGTGTCCTTTTCTCAGAAGAGCTGCTTACCATAGCTAAAGAGTCTCTTCTACCCTTACCATTTTTTCTTCTTGGGTGAAGAATTGCTTAAATAGTTGCTGGGAGAAGTTTTTTCTTTTTATTCACTTAGTTCTTAGGAAAATGAGTAACTAGAGAGGCACTCTCTAGAGTGCAGACCTCCGCAGCGGCAGCTTATTTAATAACTCAACCTTTTTCTTGACCTTGACTTTGACCTTTGACCGTAACATATATTAATTGGCGTGAATTTTCATACTCTCAAATAAGAACAAGTTTGAAGTCTCTGTGACAACGATGTCCAAACTTATGGCTGATTACGTGAATTGGACATTTTGATTGAGCGTGACTTTAACCTCCCAAAATTTAATAATTTCCAGCTTTTAACATAACAGTTGAATCCGTGCAAGTTTCATTACTCTACGATTAAGATTGTGGCCATGAAGCTTTTCACAAACAAACGCACAAACAGAGCGTAGAACATAACCACCGTCTAACTTCGTTGGCGGAGGTAACTAGAGGGGCACTAGGGGTTGTGGTGGCCGGGTGGTGGCGTTCCATCCTGGTGATTGCCAGTTCGAGTCCCGCTCAAACTCATTAGTTCCTTTGGTCGCTGCAATCTCACCATCCTTGTGAGCTAAGAATGAGGGTTTGGGGGAACCTACAGGTCTCTTTGCTAAGTCATCAGCCGCCATTGTCTGGTCCTCCTTGGTCCTAGCTTGGGTGTAGAGGGGGCTTGTGCGCTGATCATATGTAGTATGGTCAGTCTCTAGGGCATTGTCCTGCTTTATAGGGTAATGTCAGTTCCTTGCCTCTGCCATTCATGAGTGGCCTTCAAACCTTTAAACTCGGTTGAATAGCATGCCTTCGCCGCGATATGCAGTTTTATTTTTCTCCCAACTCCACTGCGTACTTGTATTTCGATGTATCTACTTCAAAATCTGATGGACGTGCCCTTGGGCCATAATCCCATATGGCCACCAAGTTTCGTTGAAATTGGTTTAGTAGTTTTTGCGTAATGTTGTTCACAAACTTAAAATGAGCTAACAAATTTTCGCCATTTACTTAATATTGCAATTATTTTTAAAATACTGCTGCGTAATAACTTGTACTTTGATGTACTTTATTGAAACTGTTGCAGATTCATCCTTGGGTCATACCCAACATAACTACCAAGTTTAATCAAAATCGGTACTGTAGATTATATATATATATATATATATATATATATATATATATATATATATATATATATATATATATATATATATAGTTGCTCACAAACAAATAAATAAACGACAAGGGTGAATTCATACCCTTCGCAAAATCTTCGATTTTTTCAAAGGCAATAATCATTATGTACAGAAAACCTAGAGCAAAGGCATTATTTGATAACTTTATCCATCTTTTGTAGTAGCAGTGCAAACTGACGAGATGGTAATCTCTTCGATAACTAAGATTTTATCGAAAGTCAGTTTTTTTTTACTGGTTCGAATGAGAAGAAAATATAACAATTTCCCCTCGAATACAAAAAACTGAAGGGCTGATTTTGTTTCTTAAGGCTCATGTTTGTGTATTTATCTGTGGAATTTGATAGGAGTCGAGTTAAAAGGTAATTTTGGATACTCTAAAAATAGCGGGCAGCGATTATATTGTAATTTCAGCCTTCTTTTTCCACTCTAGACTGAACATTTTGGTTCGTTTAGATTTTCTTATTGTGAAAAAATGAGTCATGTTTTGAACCTGAGAACTCGGGACTACTAACAAAGACTAAGTTGACTTTGGATTGCAAAGTGAAATTTAATATGTTTTGCAGTTCCACGTCAAATTCACATTGTGGCCAGACGCTCAAAGCTATTCATGTGGAAAATTGGTGTCTTATTTTTCATCTCTACTCGTCTGTTTATGTTTCGCTAATTTTCTCCTCGATATTATGTGCTGTTCGTTTCACAATAAAAGCCGCACCATATGAAATATAAAATCTAATCAATATAAGAATATCTTTTGGGGGATACGTATTTTTTTTTTTTTTTTTTTTTTTTTTTTGTATGTCAATGTCAAATTTTTTTCGGAATATTTATGATAATGGAATATAGAAATTATATTTCATAGATGATATATATACCCAAATTTCGTCCATTATAAAGCTAAGATTGGGACGCAAAATAAAAAAAACAGTGGTATACAAATACAGTCACCAGAAATATACAGAAATTGTATTTCATGGATAATATATACTCAATTTCGTCCAATATGAAGCTAAGATGGGCACATTGAAAATGAATAAACACTGGCGTACTGATACAGTCACCAGAAATACACAGAAATTATATTTTATTCATGATATATGTACTCAAATTTCGTCCATTATAAAGCTAAGATTGGGACGCAAAATAAAAAAAAAACAGTGGTATACAAATACAGTCACCAGAAATATACAGAAATTATATTTCATTGATAATATATACTCAAATTTCGTCCAATATGAAGCTAAGACTGGCATATTGAAAATGAATAAACACTGGCATACAGATACAGTCACCAGAAATATACAGAAATTATATTTCATTCATAATATATATACTCAAATTTCGTCCAATATGAAGCTAAGATGGGCACATTGAAAATGAATAAACACTGGCATACAGATACAGTTACCGGAAATATACAGAAATTATATTTCATTGATAATATATATTTAAGGAAATTTCGTCCAATATGAAGCTAAGATTGGCACATTGAAAATGAATAAACACTGGCACACAGATACAGTCACCAGATGTTCAGACATTCCCAGTTGCATTCCCAAGTAGAATGAATTAAGCAGTGGTGGTTTTCTCCAATTAAAATTTCAGATGTCGCCACCCAAGTCTTTTAGACGTCGGCGGAGACAATAAGACCGACAAATGAAATTGCAATTAAACGCCACGGAACGCGCGTCAAGCCGAATAAAGTTAATCAACTGATGGAAATATATTACGGAGGAGGGAATTCCTTCTCCCACCCCCGGCACACATACGCACACACGCACCTGCCATCATGACAGCCATATATGTATGCAAATCACCCCATTAAGGACCCATTACCCATGCTACCATTTTTCCTCCGGGGATAGAATATTGAATTATCAGGCCAGAAGTTTACTGCTATGCAATTTGGAATCCCTATTAAAGTTCCACTACATGTTGCGGTCGTTAGATAGATTGGTTGAATTGAAACATTGTGGGATAAGGGGGAAGATTGGAGAGAAAGATAAAGATGTCATCATTCAGTAGTGCGCGTGCGCGCTCTTTTCAACAAGACGCCAAATCTAATTAGTTCCTTATTAACATAGTCGACTGTTTTAGAAACCGCAGTATTGGAGGAAAAGTATGTCGCTGTTATGAAACATCTTTTATGATTAGTTGGTCATCTAAGTTATTAATTCATTTGTCGGATAATATCTTTTCTCTTTACTTCAGATCTGTAGTAGTGGTTCTCATAAAATTATTGTTTTATGGGTTGATTTAGTGTAAGTATAGGGTTATGGTGACCTATATGGTAATGTCCCTGACTGGTGAACGCCAGACTGAGGTTCCAGTACCGCTTAAACTCGTTATTTCATTTAGTCGCTGCAACCTCACCATACTTTAGAGCTAAGATTGGGGAGTTTTATTGAGCCTATAGGTCTATCTGCCGAGTCATCAGCAGCCATTGTCTGGCCCTCCTTGGTCCTAGCTTGGGTAGAGAGGTGGCCTTGGGCGCTGTGTATAAGGTCAATCTTTATGGCATTGTCCTATTTGATAGGTTAATGTCACTGTCTCTTGCCTCTGCTATTCATGAGCGGCCTTTAAACCTTTCAAGAGATTTCTTCCAAGAGTTGTAGTAATGGGACCATAGAGGTTTGGTTCGAAGAGCTAACATTTCCCTCCGGAACATGTTTATTAATCTC
The DNA here is from genome assembly GCF_036898095.1 of Palaemon carinicauda. Lineage (NCBI taxonomy): Eukaryota > Metazoa > Arthropoda > Malacostraca > Decapoda > Palaemonidae > Palaemon > Palaemon carinicauda. Next base: position 163,374,961 of record NC_090727.1, on the reverse strand, counting down.
CTACGTTCATGGTTAGGGTTATCACTCTCTTTTTACAGCTTATCTCGTTTATTTTTCATCGGTTACGTTGCACGCCATCGCACTCCCTGATGGATAGTTTGAAGTATTTGTGTCAGGCTATGGATGAAGGTTGACATTCATCGGTAATGGTGTTAGCAAGGAGATTGTATGTGTTTGTCCTTCAGCCCAGATGGTCCACTCCATACCCTACCCGTGGGATAGCATCAAAACAGAAATAGAGGCACAGTTGTAAGCTAAACTGTCCATCAGTTTGACATGAATTTTACTTTACAATGCAACTCTTACCTGAAAAGAGAACTAAACAAAATTTAGTAAAAGTAGTCATTTATATATAAAGAATGGTGTTATATTAACATTCCTTCAGTCCATGTCCATCCATCAGTGTGCCTGACATGTTTACCTTCTTATATCAGCATCTTACAAGCTTACAAGAAATTCATTTAAATATGGTACAAGTTGAGTCTATGATATACAGAATGTACAGAATATAAGAGAGATTGTCCGTCTGTCTGTTTGTATTATCACTTTCCATCATTTTGCCTGGTACTGTTACTTTGTCATCGCAACTCCTCGTTCATGTCTGAAGGTATCTCGGTCAAGCTTGGTACAAAAGTATATTACAATACACACAAATGCATTAATGGAGATCAGGGGGTTATGGGGTCCTTTGACTGGCCAGACAGTATTACATAGGACCCTTCTCTCTGGTTACGGTTCTTTCCCTTTGCCTACACAGACACCGAATAGTCTGGCCTATTCTTTACAGATTCTCCTCTGTCCTCATACACCTGACAACACTGAGATTGCCAAACAATTCTTATCACCCAAGGGGTTACTGGACTGTAATTGTTCAGTGGCCACTTTCCTCTTGGTAAGGGTAGAAGAGATTCTTTAGCTATGGTAAGCAGCTCTTCTAGGAGAGACACTCCAAAATCAAACCATTGTTCTCTAGTCTTGGGTAGTGCTATAGCCTCTGTACCATGGTCTTCCACTGTGTTGGGTTAGAGTTTTCTTGCTTGAGGGTACACTCGGGCACACTATTCTATCTAGTTTCTCTTCCTCGTGTTTTCTTAAAGTTTTTATAGTTTTTATAGCAATTGTTTATTTTACTGTGGTTACTATACTTAAAATATTTAAATTTTCTTTATTTCCTTTCCTCATTGGGCTATTTTCCCTGTTGGGGCCCCTGGGCTTATAGCATCCTGCTTTTCCAAATAGGGTTGTAGTTTAGCATTTAATAATTATAGTAATAATAATTTGGTTTTTCGTGCTAATTCATGTAGATTTCGTATATGACGGTAGGCTAGGCCATAACTTTGGAACTGGTGGGGTTCAAGTCCTTGTATATCATATTTCATGAATGAAAGCCTTTTAGATGAAATCAAGATGAATTATGTTATTTGTTTGTCTACGAAAAATACTCTCAATTGAGGCCATTTAAATTTCACAAAAAGTATCATTTCAAGAATAAACTGTTGGAGTTATTTACCTTTACAAATGGAATCTATTTTAACATTTTATCCTTTGGAAACATCCTAGGGTGTAGTTGATCAGGGACATGCCTGCTTGAATGCTTATGTATGACCAAGTTGTTCGCTACTTTACTCGGCTATGGGACCTTATTTTTGTATGGTTTGTGACGAGCCGAGAGAAGGTTTTGACTCAAAGGCAGAATGAAAGCAACTGAGTAACTTTATTACAGAACATCTGTTTTCATAAACATAAACTTCAGGCAAAAAGGGCACAAAAGACATAACAGGCAATTTCATGTTCAACCGACACCACACCGGTTAACAGTTAACGGTGAGAAAAACAGAAATGTTATTTCGGGTTCTTATCAGTGCGAGGGGAGAGCGAAGATACAAGCATAATATATATACACAAAATGAAATGTCGTTACTATGTACGATCGTGTGACACACGGTTGGCACAGGCTGAAGAATAGTGGAGAAACACTATTTCTTTGGTTGGTTGAAGATATGATCCCACCAATTGGTCTAATTAGTAGGGCCAACTGTTTGGTGGGTCGAGAAGCTGGGAAAATTTACTGATAGCAGTTGCGCAACCTGCCAAAGTAATTCCAGTTACTGTATTAATATTCGGTTAAATTACTTTTATGGCGTCTGTTGGGTTCCATCCTTAGAATGTAGAAATTTATTTTTTAATCAGTGTCATTGTTATTATTCTTAATAAAGAATCTTGGTCATTGTACGAAACATAAAAATAGCGAATGCCATAGAAAAAAAGGAGCTAAAAGAAATATTAACTAAGATATGTGAACAAAATAAAGGAATAAAATGACAAATTGATAAGAGAAAAATAAGATAGGCTTCAGGTATCACAAGGTTTAAAATTCCTCTCTCCCAGAGCCAACTGGTCCTTTCCCTCTTCGGGGGCTATCTCAGGCGCCCCCTTCGCAGGGCTATTTTATATTAGGCGCATTTCCCCTCTTCACGTTCCTTACATTAGGCAGGAAATGGAGCGATCTCTAGTGGCGAATTCCGTGGCTGTTGTCGCTACTTCGACCTTTGACCCTTTTTCAATTTTTTTTCCTACCATTCTGGCTGGTAATGTGCTGCTGAGCGAAATTTTTTTTTTTTCGTAAATACAACCTCTAAACATCTTTCTATAAATATATAATACACTTTATTATTATTATTATTATTATTATTATTATTATTATTATTATTATTACTTACTAAGCTACAACCCTAGTTGGAAAAGCAAGATGCTATAAGCCCAGGGGCCCAAACAGGGAAAATAGCCCAGTGAGAAAAGGAAACAAGGAAAAATAATGTATTTTAAGAACATTGACATCTAAATAAATATTTGTTATATAAACTGAAAACTTTAACAAAACAAAAGGAAGAAAACCAGATAGAATAGTGTGCCCGAGTGTACCCTCAAGCATGTTCAGGTGTAGAAATATAACAACATAAACAATTGCACCCATTTTTCCTGTTGGTAATATGCTGCTGAGGGAAACTTTTTTTTTATGATTTGAAAGATGTTTATTTACGTAAAGACACAATATAAACATCTTTCTATAAATGTATAATACACTTTTATGTATGTTCAGGCGTTGAAATATAACAACATTAACAATTGCAGCCATTTTTCTGGCTGGTAATGTGCTGCTGAGCGAAACTTTTTTTTATGTTTAAACGATGTTTATTTACGTAAATACACACTCTAAACATCCTTCTATAAATGTATAATACACTTTTATGCATGTTCAGGTGTATAAATATAACAACATTAACAAATGCAGCCATTTCTCTGGCTGTTAATGTGCTGCTGAGGGAAACTTTACTTATAATATAAATTTTTTTCGTAACTGATAATTTACGTAAATACACACTCTAAACATCTTTCTATAAATATATAATATAGAACTGTATATGTATGTGTATACATATGTAGAAATATAACATTAACAAATGCAGCCATTTCTAGTCCACGACAAACAAAAGTGGACTGCGTAGACGCCAAGGACCGAAAGTTTTCATCACGGATGATCTTACACCCCTTCGAAACAAAATGCTTCAAGCCCTTAAAAATGACGAAGGAATTGCTCGGGCATACAGTTTGGATGGTACAATTTTTGCTGTAGAAAAAAGTGCAAGTGGAGGGGACGGTAGAAGAGTCAGGGTAAATTCTCCTGAGGATCTTTATAAGATAGGATGGAAAGAAGATAAGATGAACAGTCACGGCCTAACTCTACAGTTTACATAGGATAAGTGCGACCCCTTCATAAATGGAACGGATACGGAAACGAGACAGAACAGTGGAAATGGAATTGATAGCAACAAAGATAACTTGGATAAAAGCTATGCAAAATATAAGTCATTCTCTGAGCTGAAGATAGCTAGTTTGAATGTTAATGGACTACACAGTAAAGCCAGATTTGGTATACTTGAGATATTTGTACAAGATTTTGATTTTATTTGTTTATCTGAAACTAAATGCCATTATATCGACGATGACTTGTTTCCTGGGTACTCGCATTTTATTAAGAAAAAAAAAATGATATTACACTTCCGTATGGAGGTATACATGGAATCTGTATGTTAATTAGAAGAGATAGGGAAAATAGTGTAACATTGATCGAAGACACAGTGTCTGATTCCTTATTATGTGTAAGATTTCATTGTAGGGAAACACAGAATGATATTATTATTTGTGCTCTGTATATTCCACACGAGGGATCACCTTATTGTTCATCTAATATCTTTGATGTTATTGCTGATGATCTTATGAACTTGAATGTAAAATATGAGTTACCAATTATATTAGCTGGTGATTTTAACTCAAGAACAGGCTTACTTAATGACTTTATAGATGACGACCCTTTGCAAAATATCGATTTAAATGATTTTATCGATGAATGTCTGTTTAGCTCCAAAAGGGAATTAGAAACTCTTGGTCTTAGCACAGATCGCTATAACAGTGATGTTATTACTAATAACCATGGTCGTAACTTAATTGAACTGTGTAAAATGCTTGACGTTAAGGTAGTTAACGGGAGGTTTGGGGGGGACAGTGGCGTGGGGGATTTCACTTGTTTCACAGCTAATGGTAAAAGTTGTATTGACTATTTTATTGTTTCTCCTAAACTTATGAGTAGTATTACGGATTTTAATGTTGAGCAATATGACAGGTGTCTGTCCGATACTCACTCAGCCCTCTCTATGGTATTACGGTTGGAAGAGACTTGTAATATGAGACCACCGGAAATACAGGAGGAGGAAAATTTAGATTTAGATAGTAAGGAAACCTATGATATGAATAATTCTGAATATGAAGAACTTAAAACAAAATGGACAAATGACATAAAAAATGAGTATATGGAAGCATTTAGTAGTAGAGATATTAATTTATTAGACCAGAAATTAGATTCACTGAACCCTTTGAATGTAACCCAGAATATTATGGATGATATTGTAAAAGATTTAGGAAAATTATATATTGACCCTGCTAAACACATTGGCATTTGTAAAAAAAGTTTATCAAAATAAGTCTAAAACAGGGGATTGCAAAAAGGTTAGCAAACCATGGTTTGACAAAGACTGTTCTAGTAAAAGAACTGAATATATGAAAGTAAAAAACAGGCTTAAGAAAATCAAAACAAATGAAGCTAGAAACGAACTAAAAGCTAGAGCTAAAACATATAAGAGAATAATTAATAAAGCTAAGAAATCTTTCAGAAAAAAATTTCATAGAAATGTTAGAAATCTGAGAAAAAGTAGTAGTAAGGATTATTGGGATTTGTTAAAGAATACTGATAAGAGTGAGCTGATTTGTAAAATTGCACTTAAAACATTTCGAGATTATTTTGCTAAACTCAGTCGAGGTAATGTTGAACCTGATGATAGTGAACACCCTGATAATTTCGACCCAAGCATTATTAACCAGTTAGTTAACGAAGAATTAAATAGAGTTTTTACAGTAGATGAGATACAAATTCAAATAAGAAAACTTAAGAGTAGAAAAGCATGTGGTATTGATAATATCATAAATGAGTTCCTTAAAAATTGCCCTCATGATATGCTAAATGTTATATGCAAAATTTTTAACATTGTGTTGATCTCCTCAGTTGTTCCATATTATTGGTGTATAGGGATAATAAAACCCATATTTAAGAAAAAAGGATCCCCTGACGACCCAGATAACTATTAGGGGTATCACACTACTGAGGTGTGTAGCAAAGCTTTTTACCGCTTGTGTCAATAAAAGGTTGACAGATTATATTGACAGTACTGGTCAACTTGGTGAGGAGCAGGCTGGTTTCAGAGAAGGATATAGTACTCTAGATCATATTTTTGTATTGCATTCACTTGTTAATTTCTATCTCCATCGAAAAAAGAGAATATACTGTTTGTTCGTTGATTACAGAAAAGCATTCGATTTGGTTGACAGGTCGTCCTTGTGGGGAAAAGTAATCTCACATGGCATTAATGGTAATGTTATGGCTGTCATATATAATATGTATAATAATGCAAAATCATGTGTAAAGCAGAATCACAAAATTTCTAACTTTTTCGAATGTAACATAGGTGTAAGACAAGGTGAGAATCTTTCCCCATTACTTTTTGCCATCTACCTAAATGATTTCGAGTCTTTTCTTAGCTGGGGTTATAATGGGATGGATATGTGTTCAAGGGAAATAAATGAAAAATTAAGTAGTATTGACATAGAAATGTTTTTGCGTATTTATGTTTTGCTTTATGCTGATGATACTATTGTAATGGCTGAATCCCCAAAGGAATTACAAAACGCCTTAAACAAAGTAAAAGAATATTGTGATACTTGGAAACTTCAAATTAATGTTTCAAAAACTAAAGTAGTTGTATTTTCCAGAGGAAAAGTTAGAAATGTCCCGAATTTTAAATATGGTGAGGAGAGCATCGAAATTGTAGATGATTATATTTACCTTGGTACTACGTTCAATTATAATGGTAAAATGGATAAAGCTATTAAGAAACAAGTCATTCAAGCACGTAGAGCATTATTTAGTATGTTAATTAAATGTAAAAAACTTGAATTACCCATTGATATCAACTGTGATCTATTCGATGCTTTAGTTGTACCAATTTTGACTTACGGTTGTGAAATATGGGGTTACCACAAACTAGATCATGTTGAAGCATTTCACAAGAAGTTCATGAAAAATCAGCTCTGTGTGAACAAGCGAACAGCAAACTGCATGGTATATGGGGATCTTGGCAGATTCAAAATTGAAATATCTATTTGCAAACGGATGATTGGATTTTGGTTGAGAATTGTAAAATCAAAGGCGTCTAAATTGTCAAATGTTTTTTATCGTTTTCTTAGAATTCTATACGAGTCGAATGAGTATAAGTCTAGTTGGATCCATAAAATTAAAACTATCCTTGATTCATGTGGTATGTCAAATATATGGGAGCATCCAGAAAATTT
>NC_090727.1:163350501-163363001 GCF_036898095.1 Palaemon carinicauda | reverse complement strand
GTATTTGGTTTTATTTTCGTTACCTACAAAATGGCCAGAAAATCTAATGGTTTATTATGGTGGCATAGTAACTGACTATTTAATGACCAATGAATCTGAAGGCTTCCTTATCGTGACCTAGTTGGGTGCCTCTAAATGACCTGAGAATCGAGTAGTTTGTTGTGTTGCCATAATAACCAACTACCAACTGTTGAATGGCAAAGAAGTGAAGTTTTCCTTATCGTGACCTTGTTGTGTGCCTTTAAATGACCTGAGAATTGGGTATTTTGTTATGTTGCCATAATAACCAACTACCAACTGTTGAATGGCAAACAAGTGAAGTTTTCCTTTTCGTGACCTAGTTGTCTTCCTCTAAATGACCCGAGAATCGGGTAGTTTGTTGTGTTGCCATAATAACCACTATTGAATGGCAAACAAGTGAAGTTTTCCTTATCGTGACCTGGTTGGGTGTCTCTAAATGATCCGTGAATCGGGTAGTTTGTTGTGTTGCCCTAATAACCAACTGTTGAATGGCAAACAAGTGAAGTTTTCCTTATCGTGACCTGGTTGTCTGCCTCTAAATGACCTGTGAATCGGGTAGTTTGTTGTGTTGCCATAATAACCAACTGTTGAATGACAAACAAGGGATGTTTTCCTTATCGGGACCTGGTTGTCTGCCTCTAAATAACGTGTGAATTAGGTAGTTTGTTATGTTGCCATAATAACCAACTGTTGAATGACAAACAAGGGAAGTTTTCCTTATCGTGACCTGGTTGTCTACCTCTAAATGACCTGTGAATCGGGTAGTTTGTTGTGTTGCCATAATAACCAACTGTTGAATGACAAACAACGGAAGTTTTCCTTATCGGGACCTGGTTGTCTGCCTCTAAATAACCTGTGAATTAGGTAGTTTGTTATGTTGCCATAATAATACACTGTTAAATGGCAAACAAGTGAAGTTTTCCTTAACCAGGTGCCTCTAAATGACCTGTGAATCGGGTAGTTTGTTGTGTTGCCATAATAACCAGTGTTGAATGGCAAACAAGTGAAGTTTTCCTTATCGTGACCTGGTTGTCTGCCTCTAAATGACCCGTGAATCGGGTAGTTTGTTGTGTTGCCATAATAACCAACTGTTTAATGACAAACAAGGGATGTTTTCCTTATTGGGACCTGGTTGTCTGCCTCCAAATGACCTGTGAATTAGGTAGTTTATGTTGCCATAATAATACACTGTTAAATGGCAAACAAGTGAAGTTTTCCTTATCGGGTCCTGGTTGGGTGCCTCTAAATGACCTGTGAATCGGGTAATTTGTTGTGTTGCCATAATAACCACTGTTGAATGGCAAACAAGTGAAGTTTTCCTTATCATGACCTGGTTGTCTGCCTCTAAATGACCTGTGAATCGGATAGTTTGTTGTGTTGCCATAATAACCAACTGTTGAATGACAAACAAGAGATGTTTTCCTTATCGGGACCTGGTTGTCTGCCTCTAAATGACCTGTGAATTAGGTAGTTTGTTATGTTGCCAAAATAATACACTGTTAAATGGCAAACAAGTGAAGTTTTCCTTATCGGGACCTGGTTCGGGTGCCTCTAAATGACCTGTGAATCGGGTAGTTTGTTATGTTGCTATAATAACCAACTGTTGAATGGCAAACAAGTGTAAGTTTTCCTTATCGTGACCTGGTTGGGTGCCTCTAAATGACCTGTAAATCGGGTATTTTGTAGTTTTGCCATAATAACCAACTGTTGAATGGCAAACAAGTGAAGTTTTCCTAATCGGGACCTGGTTGTCTGCCTCTAAATGACCTGTGAATTGGGTAGTTTGTTGTGTTGCCATAGTAACCAACTGTTGAATGGCAAACTAGTAAAGTTTTCCTTATCTTGACCTGGTTGTCTGCCTTTAAATGACCTGAGAATCGGGTAGTTTGTTATGTTGCCATAATAATCAACTGTTAAATCGCAAACAAGTGAAGATTTCCTTATCGGGACCTGGTTGTCTGCCTCTGAATGACCTGTGAATTAGGTATTTTGTTATATTGCCATAATAATACACTGTTAAATGGCAAACAAGTAAAGTTTTCCTTATCGGGACCTGGTTGTCTGCCTCTAAATGTCATGAGAATCGGGTAGTTTATTACGTTGCCATAATAATCAACTGTTAAATGGCAAACAAGTGAAGTTTTCTTTATCGTGACCTGGTTGTCTACCTCTAAATGACCTGTGAATTAGGTATTTTGTTATGTTGCCATAATAATACACTGTTAAATGGCAAACAAGTGAAGTTTTCCTTATCGGGACCTGGTTGTCTGCCTCTAAATGTCATGAGAATCGGGTAGTTTATTACGTTGCCATAATAATCAACTGTTAAATGGCAAACAAGTGAAGTTTTCTTTATCGTGACCTGGTTGTCTACCTCTAAATGACCTGTGAATTAGGTATTTTGTTATATTGCCATAATAATACACTGTTAAATGGCAAACAAGTAAAGTTTTCCTTATCGGGACCTGGTTGTCTGCCTCTAAATGTCATGAGAATCTTGTAGTTTATTACGTTGCCATAATAATCAACTGTTAAATGGCAAACAAGTGAAGTTTTCTTTATCGTGACCTGGTTGTCTACCTCTAAATGACCTGTGAATTAGGTATTTTGTTATGTTGCCATAATAATACACTGTTAAATGGCAAACAAGTGAAGTTTTCCTTATCGGGACCTGGTTGTCTGCCTCTAAATGTCATGAGAATCGGGTAGTTTATTACGTTGCCATAATAATCAACTGTTAAATGGCAAACAAGTGAAGTTTTCTTTATCGTGACCTGGTTGTCTGCCTCTGAATGACCTGTGAATTAGGTATTTTGTTATATTGCCATAATAATACACTGTTAAATGGCAAACAAGTGAAGTTTTCCTTATCGGGACCTGGTTGTCTGCCTCTAAATGTCATGAGAATCGGGTAGTTTATTACGTTGCCATAATAATCAACTGTTAAATGGCAAACAAGTGAAGTTTTCTTTATCGTGACCTGGTTGTCTGCCTCTGAATGACCTGTGAATTAGGTATTTTGTTATATTGCCATAATAATACACTGTTAAATGGCAAACAAGTGAAGTTTTCTTTATCGTGACCTGGTTGTCTGCCTCTGAATGTGCTGAGAATTGGGTATTTTATTATGTTGCCATAATGATTAACTGCCAACTGTTGAATGGCAAACAAATGAAGTTTTCCTTATCGTGACCTGGTTGTCTGCCTCTGAATGACCTGAGAATCGGGTAGTTTATTATGTTGCCTTAATAACCAACTGTTGAATGACTTACAATCTGTAGTTTTCCTTATCGTGACCTAGTTGGCTACCATTAATGGCCAGAGAATCTGATTCTTTATTATGATGCCATAATAACTGACTGTTAAATGGCTAATGAATATGATGGTTTCATTTTCTGGCCTGGCAGCCTTCCGTTAAATGATCAACGGCTCTAAAGGATCCATTCATAAAACTCATTTCAGAGAAGAAAAAGAATTGTATGTTGATACTAGTTTCCCCTTACTTATGTCCATTTTTGTATATTTTTGTTTTCTTTTGGGTAAATCACCCAGTGACACAGTAAACAGGTATACAAAGCTCCGCTTAGGTGGGGGAAATCAATAAGTTTATACAATAACCTTCATAAATTGTACCGGATTCAATCCCTGAACATTGTTGTAGAAAATACCCCTCCAAAAATACGTTGCATAAATAGAATAAAGCCTCCTATTTGCACTCACTCAATACCTATGATACTCAAATGCAAGTGATCAATTTCAAACCACGTCGCTGCGTCCAATTTGATGGAACATAAATGTTATTGAGGCAAACACAGGCGAGGGAAAAGAGGCTTGCTTAAGACCTGTACATTAACGTAATGGCATCTATTGGATCCAAGGCCTTCCTAGTACGATATTAGGCCTAAATGCCATTAGAGGGGGAACGGGCAAGCGATCGATTGTTCCAGTTAGACAAGACAAACGCCCTGATGGTTGTTACAATAGAGGCTTACGGGCAAGAATCAAGATGTAAAGAAATAGGGAAAACTTGCTGGTTCTTCGGATTATCATTCATTATGTTGGTAATAGGTTGTAATGACGTTATTTCGTTATGATCAGAATCACTCATAATTATACATAAAGTAAGAAGTTAGATCGTCTAGTAAAACTGCTGTGATCTTTGTCAAATTATTATAGATAAAGGGACCCATATCCCCTACATAGTAAGGAGCAAGTGTCTGGCTATATATATATATATATATATATATATATATATATATATATATATATATATATATATATATATATATAATATATGTGTGTGTGTGTGTGTGTGTTTGTGTATATATTATATATAGAATTTTAAGACGATCAACTCCCGTCCTTTAGGTAAGTGAAGGGGGTGGGAGATGTTTAATCTGTGCGTGCGTTTGCGTGCATATTATATAAATATTTAGCCGTCATTTTTGACGGGTCATGTACACTAGTAAGTTAATAGCTCTTGGTAAGGGTATAAGAGAGACTTTAGCTATTGTAAGCAGCTCTTCTAGGAGAAGGACACTCCAAAATCAAACCATTGTTCTCTAGTCTTGGGTAGTGCCATAGTCTCTGTACCATATTCTTGCACTTGGTGTAGAGTTCTCTTGCTTGAGGGTAACTCGGGTATACTATCCTATCTTATTTCTCTTCCTCTTTTTTTTATAGTTTATATATGAAAGATTTATTTCCATGTTATTACTATTCTTACAACATTTTATTTCAGTTGATCATTACTCGTCTTGTAGTTTACTTATTTACTTTTTCCTTTCCTCACTGGGCTATTTTCCCCTTTTGGTGCCAATGTGCTTATAGCATCCTGCTATTCCATCTAGGGTTGTAGCTTCACTGGTAATAATAATAATAATAATATTAATAATAATAATAATAATAATAATAATAATAATAAAGAGTGATAGATAATGTTAATAATCTACTCTAGAGTGTGTTCCCTTATAATCATAAGGTCGGTGGTTTCTATGTTCCTGAATCTCCTCCGTTTGTTTGAAATTATGAACTATCATTAACTTAAATCTTTATAGTTTGCATGAACTAAAACCATTTGTTACCAAATATTTATAAAATCGCGAATCTAATATTATTTTGAAGTCATTCAGTAGAACATAATTTTATAGAAAATTTATTTTTAATAGATTAAAAGTTTTCCTTTACATATTCTTCACATTCACTCACGTAATAATCTTTTAGACTATCTTCACAATGCTAGAGTTATTCCTCTTTCATTGTATTTATGCATAATAAATAATTTCTCATTTTTTAATAGATTAAAAGTTTTCCTTTACATATTCTTCCCATTCACTCACATCATAATCTTTTAAACTATCATCACAGTCTTATAGTTATTCATCTTTCATTGTATTTATACGTGAATAATTTTTCATTTATCTCTAAACGTAGATAACAAATTTCCTCAGAGTATCTACGACGTTGATATGCCGTGGGCGTGGTCATTTCTTGAAGTGGTTATTGCCATCAAGCGCAAGATTCTTGATATTTAGGTGATAGGTCAGGTCATGCGTGCATGGGAGGTCATGGGCCAGTGCAAGCATAAAGTCGTGAATGTTTGAATTTCTTGTGACCCATGTGTATATAGGAAAAGGCTTGTATGGGAATTATCTTACACGTAAATTTATTTTGATGTTACTGTCCTTGAAATATTTTATGTTGTTAATTACTTTTCTTGTAGTTTCCTTATTCCCTTTCCTCACTGGGCTATTTTCACTGTTGAAACCTTCGAGCTTTTATCATTCTGCTTTTCCAGCTAGGGTTGTAGCTTAGCAAGTAATACACGTAATACTAATACTTTTTAACCTTGATATACAATGTTATTTTTTTTATTATTTTATTCATTAGATATGTATCTACCTTGAAGAATAACACATTCACCAGACTTATCACGTAATCTGAACAAACCAGTAACCAAGGTTTTCAGAGTATATGTGGTGGCCGATGTGGTAACGTCCCTGACTGGTGAACGCCAGACTGGGGTTCGAGTCCTTCTCAAACTCGTTAGTTTCTTTGCTCTCTGCAACCTCACCATCCTTGTGAACTAAGGATGGAGGATTTGGGGGAGCCTATAGGTCTATCTGCTGAGTTATCAGCAGCCATTGCCTGTCCTTCCTTGATCCTAGCTTGTGTGGTGAGGAGGCTTATCGCTGATCGTATGCATTTATGGTCAGTCTCTAGGGCATTGTCCTGCTTGATAGGACAATGTCACTGTCCCTTGCGTCTGCCATTCATGAGCGGCCTTTAAACCTTTAAAGGTATTTATATAGTTATCCCCTACATAATCTTGTTTGCCTACCTTTTATGATCTTGGCATTACCTGTAATTTTGTTTATTTGCCATTTTTATTTTAATCCTTACTTATTTACTTCTCTTTCTTACTTCCACTCCCAGTGAGGTCAGTCATAGTATTATTATTATTATTATTATTATTATTATTATTATTATTATTATTATTATTATTATTATTATTATTATTATTATTATTATTATTATTATTAATTGCTAAGCTACAACCCTAGTTGGAAAGGAGAAAAGTAAAAATAAGATTTTTCAAGAACAGTAACAGTAAAATAAACATTTATATAAACTATGAAAACTTTAACAAAACAAAAGGAAGAGAAAAGGTAGAATGCCCGAATGTAACCTCAAGCAAAAGAACTCTATCCCAAGACAGAGGAAGACCGGGGTACAGAGGCTATGGCACTCCTCTTCCTATCCTCAAATATTCCTTCTTTTGTCAGCTGTTCAATTGTTGGTATATTGTGCCTCGTTAATATCTCTTCAATTCCATCTCTCCAGCATTTAATAGTTTTTCTCTCGATCTTCTTCAATTAGGTGTCCAGTTCCCATTTTTCTTAGGTAGTCTGAATTCATAATCTGAAAAATGGTTGCATTCCTATTATTTCTGTTGGTTTCTGTCGAGATAAACAGACTACTACTACTACTACTACTACTACTACTACTACTACTACTACTACTACTACTACTACTACTACTACTACTACTACTATTATTATTATTATTATTATTATTATTATTATTATTATTATTATTGTTATTAATATCTAGATCGCTTTGAAAGAGGAAATGTTTAGCACTGCGTCATTTCTCTTGTTTTCCTGTCTACATAAGAAAGGTTGTTTGGAAGGGTGGAGTTTGTTATAATAGCAAAAGTATAACAAAGAACCCAGAAAAAATCGAGGAAAAACAAATTGAAAATGCGGTAGGGAAAAATGCCAATAGTTGGCAAGAGAAGGTCGGGCAAAAATGCCGGAAAGAATATAGATGGAAATTTGATAAGAGGGTGAATGAGAGAGAAGAAAAATACATTCTTTTGGAAGTAAAAAGGCTGAGTATTATGAAAAAAGTTAAAAATACAACTTGCCATTTAAAATGCGTATATAATATATCAGTGAGAGATTACTCCAGTGCCATATCTTGATGAGATCATGATCAGGGGTAGATAGAGATGGTTTGGGCATGCTCTTGTACTACCCAAGAGCGATTAGTTGTTATCTAGTCTTGGGTAGTGCCATAGCCTGTGTACCATGGTCTTCCACTGTCTTGGGTTAGAGTTCTCTTGCTTGAGGCTACACTCAGGCATGCTATTCTATCTAATTTTTCTTCCTCTTGTTCTGTTAAAGGTTTTAGTTCATATAGGAAATATTTATTTTAATGTCACTGTCCTTAAAATATTTTATTTATCCTTGTTTCCTTTCCTCACTGGGCTATTTTCCCTGTTGGGGCCCCTGGGCTTATAGCATCCTGCTTTTCCAACTAGCGTTGTAGCTTAGCATTTAATAATGATAATAATAAAGTTGTTGACTGGTATACTCTACCGACAAGCTTTTTGTAGAGTTTTGGAAAATAAATTCTCTAATGAATACGATTATTTCCTATCTTTAAAGAGAAATCGGATTAAATAAAGCTATGAATGATGTATATTTAGATTTAGAAAATACCCGAGTAGTTTGAATATTTAGTATTTCAAATTATTCTTTGGTTTCAAAGAATATATCAACTTGACAGTAATCCTCGACAACATAAGCCGATGTAGAGAAAAAGGAAAATGCGATTCATTGCCTTTGAAAGATTATATTTTTTTTCTCACAGAAGGAAGAGATGGAAGCTGGTATAATAGGAATTATTTTTCGAATAGTAGTATCCGTGGTAGGGAGATTGCGAAGAATAATTTTTTTTTTTTTCTTAGGACAGTCTCTTCGTGATGTCAATTACGTTTTATGTACCCTTTGCTGTATATGATAAAGATCAAGTGCCTGGTTTATATATGTATATATATATATATATATATATATATATATATATATATATATATATATATATATATATATATATATATATATATATGTATATGTATATATGTATATGTGTGTATGTATATATATGTATGTATATATACACACACACACACACACACACACACATATATATATATATATATATATATATATATATATATATATATATATATATATATATATATGTATATATGTATATGTGTGTATGTATATATATGTATGTATATATACACACACACACACACACACACACACATATATATATATATATATATATATATATATATATATATATATATATATATATATATATATATATATATATATATATATATATATCCTGTCACGCTGAGCGTAATTGCCAAACGTATGACAACTCGTTGTCTTCTTGTCCCTGGTGAGAGAAGGTTACCCCGATAAACTCGAAAACCATAATCTCCAAGAAATTGCTGAAACTGGCATGCTGTAGTAAGTACAGTAGGGAGAGTGGAAAGGCTGAATCTGTGTTTGTGCGTATCTATTATCGTACTTTACATCTAGAAACCGAAAGTATGGCAGAGTGATCATCCTAAGATCGGTTTACGAGTTGAGTTATCTCGTCCAGGTCCTCTACCTAGTGAATTGAAATATTAATTACTGAAGTTGAGTATGAAGAGAAACTATAAAGAAAAACAGACTTAAACGTCATGCGTATTGGCACTATATTTCTGAAGCCTTTTTTTTTTAAAGAAAATCAAAACGATTTTTCCCTTTCCGAAGTATTTCAGGTTTAGTTATTTTGGGCCAACATTTTAAGTGGCAGATTTTTTTACAAAGGCGAATTGCATTTATTAATGTTTCTTCAAGGATGATCCATATAAGTTTGTTTACACAATGCCTCTACGCTTGAGCAACCGGAGATGGTTCTGCCATGAATAAAAAATGCCCTGTATTATTATTATTATTATTATTATTATTATTATTATTATTATTATTATTATTATTATTATTTCTTGCTACTCTACAACCCTAGTTGGAAAAGCAGGATGCTATAAGCCCAGGGGCTCCAACAGGGAAATAGCATAGTGAGGAAAGGAAACAAGGAAAAATGATCAAGTTCAATAAGTTCAGCATGTCAAGTTCTTCGAGTAGAGGAATGCATATATTAAAAAAAAAAAAAAAACTTTTTCGTTTTTGAAAACTGAATATATGAAAAAATTACAAAAACTGAGAGGAGACTCAAGGAAAATGAGAAAAGTCAAGAAGAAAACTTGACGACCCAGACGACAAAAGTAACCTCAATCAGCTTTAGTGAGAGCGATGCTTCTCTGGGGAAATTCTCAGCCCTCAGAGGTACCTCTCCGTCGGAGGTTATCTCTCCCTCTAAGTATACCCTCACGCTTCAGTCAACTCGCACGAGGGAAGCACTAAAGAAATGAGGCACACCTAGGGGAAGGAAAATGAGGTCAGGTTTTCATATGGGAAAGTAGTAAAACGCTGTTTTTTACTTTGTTTATTCATTCACTGCTATTTCAGGATATGTAAAAAGTACCCTCCGTATCTTTCCTTTAGGTTTGTGGTGTTAAGCTTGTTTTTCAGACAGGGTTTATGTGTGATCAAGTTGAGCTTGTCTTTCCTTGGTCATTCATATTAATACTGATCACCCCCAACGTTGCTTACCCTTGCTGATCAAAATGATGGTGACATAATGGACATATTACTGCTATAAGTAAATTGTGTTATATCTTTCCCCACCTTAAGAGCGGTAAGTTCAAATCTTGGTTTTCAATTAGTTATACAATTTATTGCTATGAATGAAGCAGTGAACGCTGTCTTGTAAAGGCTTTAGTGGTGTAGGGAGTAACATAAAAGCTACTTAAGTAAAATATTTTATAAAAAAGTGACGTAAGCGGCAAATTATACACCCGGGTCACATCCTGATTGAGTTTGTTATAAGAGAATGGACAAAATGATAGAAAAAGAATGGTCTCAAGTCTTATTTTGTCCAACTTTATAAATGAGTGAGGGTCATTCTACTGGTACAGCAGCCAGACCATAGAAAGCATCTCCTTCAACATGTATTAAAAAACAAGAAGACAGCTAACATGGCTATGAACAATAGGTGCAATGTTGTCAACCTTTTATAAATGCCCTGTGTGGATCTCCGGCGAATATATTAACATTACTACACACCTCTGCAAGCAAAGAAGCACATAACCAATGCATACAACAGCAAAATCTTATTAAACATCTCAGTTGAGAATACTGAAATAATCGACAACCTCGCTGACCTTAAGTACCACCCATGACCTATTCCTGCTCCTGACAATCAAGAGAAACCCAGGATTTCTACTGCAGGAGATGATCACACCCCGCAGATTATTGAAACCTAAACTGACGAAGATGCCACCTTTGGAGAACTTGATCAATGCCATAAAGCAAACACTTCTTTTCTTGTGAACATTGCGCCCTTGCTGCCAACGGACACCACCCCATACAGCAATCAGAGGGAATAAACATGTGCGACCATCTATGCTGAAGAATCAATCCGTGCTCTTTGCTGTCTTGGCGTCACAGTAACCTCCTTCTTGACTGTAATGCCAGGCTAAGAGGACAGTCCCCTCAACATTGGTCTCAGTTCACTGCTGCACTCTACAGTGACCATATTCTACAGGGAAAGAATGAAAACGTAGCACCCTGCAACACTACCAAAAACAGCTTCCAGATCACCGACCCTGTCTCTTTTAAGGAACTTCCTCTTTGTTTCCCTGATTATGTCAATTCGTAGAAGTGAAGTGTACTTTATAACCCCCCAGAAGAGTTATAATGAACATAGGTTCCTTGTTGCCCACACTGAGTTATGAAGAGAAAAATCAGATAAATAAGGAAAACTTCTTACAAGATCAATACTACTGATGCAACTATAACCTTGAATAAGATATAATTGTTAATTATTATAGTTGTACCGGACAGTATTTTGTTATTATTAAAGCAACAAAGAATATACTTACACAGAGATAAGAAAGAGAGAGGCTGGATTATTATATCGCTAGAATAAATGTATAATGAACTGTACTGTATTATCTTTACAATACAGTGGATTGCATTGCTGTAGTGAATTACAAATTTAAAGTATAATTACAGTTCCCAAGGGTATGTATACAAGTACTGTAAGCAACAGAAAAAAAAACTCCTAGATTTTGAGCCCACATGTCATGTGCACAGTTACTAATCCACAGGAGTTGCTGAAGCCTAATACCAGAGGATAAGGATGGTCATATATATATACTCTCTCTCTCTCTCTCTCTCTCTCTCTCTCTCTCTTCTCTCTCTCTCTCTCTCTTCTCTCTCTCTCCTCTCTCCTCTCTCTCTCTCTCTCTCTCTCTCTCTGTATATGTATATATATATATATATGTGTGTGTGTGTGTGTATTGTATGTATGCATGTATGTATGTATATGTCTGTCTATACACGAATATTTGTGTATGCAGACGTGAACTAGATCTCACTTGAGATGAGATCAAGAAGATAACTTAAGAACATCCTGATATCTCTCTTATGTGAAAAGTTAACCCCACCCCCCCTCTTCATTCCCCTCGACTTGCCTTATTCTTTTTTTTTAGTTTTTCTTCTCGTATATAGACTGAGCCGTGAGGGGATACTCAGAGGGAGAGGTACCTCCAAGGGAGAGGTACCTCCGAGGACTGAATTTCCCCAGAGGAACATCGCTCTCACCAATGCTGATTGGGCTTACTTTTGTCGTCTGAGACTCCTGAGTTCTCTCAGTCACTTTTTTCCATCCTTCCTTCCTCTTCTCTCCTTCGTGAGATTCTTTCGAGGTCATTTGAATAATCTTTCATTGTCTGCATTTATAATTTTTGAAAAATCTTAAGAGATTTAGTTTGTGATTTTTTTTTTTTTTTTTTTTTTTGAGAGAGAGAGAGAGAGAGAGAGAGAGAGAGAGAGAGAGAGAGAGAGAGAGAGAGAGAGAGAGAGAAGAGAGAGAGAGCTTTGAGGTTTTTATTTTGGGGTTTGATCACAATTGTTTTTCTATTTTGAGTTCGTTTTTTTCCCAGTTTCGGGTTTTTATTTTATTTTCACTTTCGTAAATTTTTTTTGTTTCATTTTCTTCATAAT
>NC_090727.1:163343001-163345501 GCF_036898095.1 Palaemon carinicauda | reverse complement strand
CCGGGAGAAATGACGCAAGACCACATTTTTGTTCATTGAAGGGATTCTGCCTGAGTCGAGCCAGATGACAGGGGTGCTGCCTCTTGCGGCGAAATGAGAAAGTAATGCGTAATTCTCCGGGGGGGGGGGGGGGAGTTGTGGCGTCATTTGGCCAAAAAAGGAATGGGAAATGCGTAATAAGGCTTGCCTCAATTTCAGATGTTATCATCTTTAAGGTTAGAGTATCGTGAAAATTATTAGTGGGAGTTTTATTTTTGCCGGTTTATTATTATTATTATTATTATTATTATTATTATTATTATTATTGTAATTATTATTATTATTATTATTATTATTATTATTATTATTATTATTTTATTATTACCATGATTATTATTATTATTTATTATTATTATTATTATTATTATTATTACTACTATTATTTTATTATTAAATATTATTAATTACCATTGTTAATTATTATTATTACTACGATTATTATTATTATTATTATTATTATTATTATTATTATTATTATTATTGGTACTATTATTATTATTATTATTATTATTATTATTATTATTATTATTATTATTATTATTATTATTATTATTATTATTATTAAAAGTAGGAGATCACGCAGCCCAATGAGTCGAAGCTCAAATGAGTTTTTATCCTGAATAAAGACATAACAACTACTCTAAATTACCTCTTGCTAAAAGTTATGAGTATTTCGTGATATATTTTTCTATTTCCTAATTTCAGAAACTTCCAATAATACCAAAAAGAGCTTAGAAATTATGTTTATCACTGTACTGAAAATCATTGATAATCATTATAGTATTAATGATACTTTTTATGATAATCATCATAGTATTAATTATACTTTTTATGATAATCATTATAGTATTAATGATACTTTTTTATGATAATCATTATTGTATTAATGATACATTTTCATAATAATCATTATAGTATTAACGATACTTTTTTAAGATAATCGTTATACTATTAATGTTATTTTTATTTAGATAATCATTATAGTATTAATGATACTTTTTTATGATAATCATTATAGTATTGATTATACTTTTTATGATAATCATTATACTGTAGTATAAAGAGGACATAAAGAAGAGATCAAGAGAAAGGGACAAAAGCAAATGGAAGAGTGAAATGGAGTGCAAGGAAAATCTAATTCTGTATAAAAACTGGAAAAGTGAAATTAAGGAGGAGGAAGTATAAGACAACATATTTTCGTCAATTTTATTATTCAGAGCAAGGACAAACACATTGGGCTTGGATATAGAAAACAGACACCAAGATGGAAATATTAACTCTGCATTCAGTTTTAGTGATATAAGAATAAAAGCAATTGAGCTCCAACAACCATACGAAGAAGATAGCGCACAAACAGTAGGAAAACTCCTTTTTGTTGTGAAGAAAATATTGAAAATAAAAAAAGTATACTACAACAAATATGGATGAAAAGAGAAAAACTAGTGAAGATAAGGAACACACAAAACTAAAAGACTCAGAGGCGCCGATGCAAAGTCGAAGCTTCAACGTGAATTTGATCTGATCTGTATGTTTTTCCCGAAATTAGGAAATGGAAATTATAATATGACAACGGAAAAATCAACGGTTAAATCTTAAAAGATAATAATTATCGTAAAAGTTGAAAATTAGATAAGTGATTTTTCATTTTATCATGTGACATGTGTCTGTCACGATGACCCGAATATCTAATCAGCGAAGAGTCTTCATTATATTTGTCTGGTCTTAATAACAAAATCTCCTCGCGTTTCCCTTTCACTGGCATTAGGCCTAACCCAGCACAATAGATTTCATTAACTTAATGTATAGGTCTCAACTAGGCCTGCTCTTTTTTTTTTTTCTCTTATGTTTACCCTGATAAAATACCATTCTCTCTCGTGGATGGGGTGCGAATACCAGGGAAAGTAAAAAGGTTATTATTAAAATTATCAATATTCAAACTAATAAAATGTATAGTTATCATTATTATTAAAATTTTTGATATTATTCAAAGTAATAAAATGTATAGAATTATCATTATTACTAAAATTACTGATTTTCAAACCAATAAAATGTATAAAGATGTTGTTATTAAAAATATTAATATCAAAATTCATAAAATGTTTAAAGTTATCATTATTATTGAAATTTTATTAAAACTAATAATATCTCTAAAATTATCATTATTATATAAAGATACTCTTATTAGAATTATGAAAAGTAATTGGTCAAGAACTATCACATGGCAATACTCACTTTGGTGCCCATCAACAAATTAAAATTTCAATAATTTCGATAATGTTAATTCTCCTTAATAAGTACATTTATCCTTAACGGACAACTAGCATTGATGATGGATATGACATCAGTTCCCTTTGATTCCTAATTCAGGAACATTAGAGCATTGTGAAGGATTCATAAATTATATTTGAATCTAGTCGCACGTCGTTTATCGTCTTCAACGGCTCTCCTCGATGATTAAATT
>NC_090727.1:163310032-163337532 GCF_036898095.1 Palaemon carinicauda | reverse complement strand
GTGTCTTTAAAACAGAGGGTAAGAATTCTGAAATATAACCTGCCTCAATTTTGGGAATTTAGGAAAGAGTTACTATGAAAAGAATGTTCAGTTTGATACCTTTCACTGGGTATCCAATCCCATCTTCATCTTTATAGAATAAACATAAAAATGGAAAACTTCAAGAAAGTTCCCTCCACAAGTAAAAGAAAATGTCAACTCAGCAAGAGAATGAAGACTCTAGAGAAACACCGGAGTATATTTCACCCTGAGGATCTATTGAGCTTTTTCCATATTCTTCCCTACATTCGTATCCTCGACCACGCCAGGGAAATGGAGGATTCTTTTGTCGGAGATGATGCCATTCCTATTCCCTACAAACTCTTTCGACCCCCTCAGATCGGAAGAGGCCAATTCATCAACGCGAGGAAAGGATATTTATGGGAAGGATACGGCCGACGGAAATTCAGGTGTCTGGTTAGCCCCAAAGGGTCTAGAGAGATGGCTGGTGCAAGTGTGGGTATTACACATACATGCCTATGCACACTTTTATATATTATATATATATATATATATATATATATATATATATATATATATATATATATATATATATATATATATATACACACACATATACACATATACATATATATATATGCACTGTGTATATATATACACATACACACACACTAGTGTATATGACCAATCAAAATAATGGCTAAATATTTAGATATACACACACAGATACAACCCTTCCAACTCCCTCCCCCTTTCCTTCCTATCCGAGGGATAGGAAGAGCCCAAGTAATTGTATGTGTGGCAATGCTGCTGAGCGTGACGTGACCGGATATATATATATATATATATATATATATATATATATATATATATATATATATATATATATAAATATATATATATATATAATTTATATATATATATAATTTATATATATATATATATATATATATATATATATATATATATATATATATGTATATATATATATATATATATATATATATATATATATATATATATATATAAATATATATATATATATATATATATATATATATATATACACATACATACATATACATATACATATATGCAAACAATTCCTTTTTTTTCTCTGTATTGCTGTATTTATATGGTAAAGTTGATACGCTTCCCCAGACTGGGAACCAAAGAGAAAAAAACTACTTAATAGACATAGCCACTTTCATAATCTTAACTGCTAAATCATGAACGAATGTCCAATACTAAAATAGTCTGCATAACTAATCACTTCAATCTCCTGTACATGATGTTATTAATATTATGTCGAACGCCCCTCAGACACTGCACGTTTCATGTTTTTTTCTGGTGTTTAATTTCACTCCTTAATATTAGACACTTGTTTTTATACCTTTCACGGGGTATATAGTATGAAAAGTAATGGGCCAAGAACATTACCCTGAGGAATACCCTCTTCAATCTATTACATAAGAAAGTATTTATGCAGGTGATAACATTACCAATTCTCCAATAAGTGCTAAAGGAACCAATATTGCAAACTTGCAGAAAATAACAGAATATTTAGGAGTTGAGAAATCTGCAGTCTTTATAATGAATAAAATGAAAAATACTATTTGGGTCTACACGTCATAATCATCAAGATCTATCAAGAGATTTTTAATTTCACGAGACCGAAAAACTAAACTAGTTAGTTAAGCCTCAGGAAAACAGGAATGAGGAAGGTCAGTGTTACTCTCCATACTGTCAAACACATATGCTAAAAGAGTTGCCTTTTCCTATGGAAATTGAGTGAGAGCCACCTGATTTAAGTAAAAGAGGAACTGTTAGTTGCAGATTTAAAGTTTGCCAACGAGTTATGTTCCTGGGTTGTAGCAAAAATGGTTTCTTTTATGAATGAATTGCATTCCTTTTCAATTAAAGTACAGACTTCCTGGAGGGCAGCTCTTAACTGAGTACAATCATTCCAAGTCAAATCAGATCTGTTTCCCTTCCAAAGATGATTAGGCCTCCTGCTTCTCCAAATAAGTTCAGGATGGCAGAAATCCTCAAATCAACTAATCAATCTCCAAATAAGCACATCTACAATTATCATTGAACCAGGGTTTGTCTTCAACTCGACACGTTAGCATAGCTGAAGGAATACGCCTATCAATTATGTTTACCAGATTTTCATTCAAAAGAACAACAACCTTAACACTTTTATACAGTTGTAAACGATTAAAATGTAAAAGATCACTCAAAAGACCATTCCAGTCTGCTTGAGGTTGTTTATAAATCTTACATGATTATGACACATAAGGGACTTAACTGGCTGCTCAGTCTTAACTACCTATGAAATCAAGTCATGATCAGATGTCCTAACTGGGGAACAAACCTTACTTGTTATAACGGCGGGAGAGTCGGTATATACTAGGTTCAAGCAGTTACCAGACCTGTGAGTAGTTTTACTTATGATTTGCTCACAGCTTGATTCAGAGGCAAAGTCCAAAGCTTTTAAGCCATAGTGATCTGTTGGAGGAACAGAATTTGAAAAAAAAAAAAATTGAAGTTCTTTTATTATCTTATATCTTAGACGCTCTTCTAGGAGGACACTCCAAAATTAAACCATTGTTCTCCAGTCTTGGGTAGTGCCATAGCCTCTGTACCATGTTCTTCCACTGTCTTGGGTTAGAATTCTCTTGCTTGAGGGTACACTCGGGCACACTATTTTAACTTATTATTTTTTTATTCTTCCTCTTGTTTTTTTTTTTTTTTTTGAAATGGTGTGTTGGGCAGGCTTAATGGAAGGGCCATGGATGCCTGGTGGTTTATCAAGAGGTTGTCTTTTCCTTTTCTGATTCTTTTTCTTCTCAAAACCATCCTTACTGTCCTCCCTTCAGTTGAAGTGGCTATCCTGGAGGGTATTTAGCCTTGCATGGTGTATTGGCTCCTCCATGTTGACCAATTTTTCGACTTTTTACTATAGTCTATGAGTTTCATCAATCACTTTATTTATAATTCTGTACATATTGTTTTTGTTATAATTCTTGTTAGTCTAGTTTTTAAGTATGATGTCTCTTTTTTTTTTTTATTTCTATTAATTCTTATGCTGTCTGGAGACATTGAGCGAAATCCGGGACCAGTACGTCCTGGATTTCGTCAATGTCGTCTTCTGTATTGCAATATTAGTGGTCTTCATGCAAATATTCAAGACCTTACAGTACGATATTCTTTTGTGCTCAGAAACTTTGGTTTCTAATATGAGGCACTCATCTGAGCTCCTTATAACTGGTTTTAAGAAGCCAATAATGTTGAAACGTGATGCCATCCCTAGGGCCAGGGGAATGGTGGTGTATATTAGGACCGAGTACCCTCCTTCTGATAAGTCCGGCTATCAATGTGGATGTCATGAGATTCAGGTAATAAAAGTTTGTGACAGGCATAACAACTTTTATTTGTGTTCTATCTACCGGAATCCAGACATGGATGGTTCTATCTTCGATTGTCTTCTTACCATTATGGCTAAGATACAAAAAAATGATAGAAAGGCTTCTTTTGTCTTTGTTGGTGATTTTAACGCTCACCATAGGGAGTGGTTAAGTTCTATCTCTCCTACCGATCGCCATGGCTTTAGAGCTTTAGACTTTGCCTCTGAATCAGGCTGTGAGCAAATCATAAATGAAGCTACTCACAGGTCTGGTAATTGCTTGGACCTTGTATACACTGACTCCCCTGGCATTATAACTAGTAAGGTTTGTTCCCCAGTTAGGACATCTGATCATGCCTTGATTTCCCTAGTAGTGAAGACTGAGCAGCCTGTCCCTGATATATCATACTCTTGTAAAATTTATATGAAATCCCAAGCAGACTGGCCTGGGATTTTGCATGATCTTTTGTGCTTGAATTGGTCGCAATTATAGAGTAATGTAGATCCTGTTGTCCCTTTGAAGGAGAATCTTGTCAACATAATTGATAGGCGTATCCCTTCTCGTGTGCTATGGTTCAATGATGATTGTAGACGAGCTGATTTGGAGAAGCAGGAGGCCTATCATCTTTGGAAGGGTAACAGATCAGATTTGACCTGGAACAACTATACTCAGCTTCAAGCGTTTGCTCAGAGAGTTTATGCCTCAACTGAAAAGGAGTACAATTTAACCATACAAGAAACCCTGTCTGGTACAACTCAGGAACATAAAGGGTGGTCTACCCTTAGATATGCACTCTTTGGTGTAGATGCAACAATTCCTCCTTTACTTAAACCAGATGGCTCGGTCACTCACTGTCCAAAGGAAAAGGCAACCCTTTTGGCTGATGTGTTTGACAGTAAACAGGTAATGAAAAAGTTGAACTTCCTCATTCCTGTTTTCCTGAGGCTAAACTAAGTAGTTTAGCTTTTTGATCTCGTGAGATTAAAGCTCTGTTGATGGACCTTGATGCTTATGGAGGTGTAGACCCAAATGGTTTTTTCCTTTGGTTTTTCTAAAGACAGCAGATTTCTTAGCTCCAAAGTTATCTGGTATTTTGCGTAAGTTAGCAAGGAGAGGAGCTTTTAGCATTTGTTGGAAAATTGTTATTGTTACTCCTCTATGTAAATGTGTTTGTGGTAGCTCAAGTCCCACTGATTACTGCCCAATTTCCATAACTCCCATATTATCTAAAGTTTTTGAACGTCTTCTGGCAAAACGTCTTAATAGGTTTGTTGGAGGTAATCATCTATTCCCTAGTTTGCAATTTGGTTTTCGTAAAGGTCTTGGAGCATGTGATGCCCTTCTTACAATCTCCAATGCTGTACAGAAATCCCTTGATTGTGATCAGGAAGTTCGTATGATTGGCCTTGATTTTAGTGCTGCCTTTGACCGTGTTAATCACGAGGCCCTTGTTTTCAAACTCAAACAGTTGGGAGTGTGTGGGTCGTTTCTTAGCATTATTATTGATTTTTGAAGTAATAGATGGCCACCATAGTGAGTATAGGAATGTGATATCCGGTGTTCCACAGGGTAGTGTTCTTGGCCCATTACTTTTCATACTATATACACATGACATGTGGTTTGGCCTAGAAAACAAGCTTGTTGCATATGCAGATGATGCAACTCTCTTTCCATCAATTCCATTCCCTGAATGTAGATCTAGGTTGGTGAATCCCTTAATAGAGATTTAGCTAAAATTAGTGCATGGTGCAAATTATGGGGTATGAAGATGAATCCTAACAAAACTCAAAGTTTGATTGTAAGTAGGTCAAGGACGGTGGCTCCTCAACATCCGGATCTCAGTATTGATAAAGTTTCTTTAAATTTGTATGACTTTTAAAATTTTAGGTGTGATTCTCGACAGCAAATTTACTTTTTAGAAACACATTAGGTCTGTGTCTTCTTCAATTGCACAAAAAATTGGCTTATTGAGAAAGTCTTACAAGATTTTCGGTGATCAATCTATTCTGAAGAAGTGTTTTAATTCTTTCATTCTACCTTGTTTTGAGTATTGTTCTCCTGTCTGGTGTTCAGCTGCTGATTCTCATCTTAATTTGTTGGACAGAACTTATGGTCTATTAAATTTCTTATTCCTGATCTAGATATTAATTTTTGGCACCGTTGTTCAATTAGTTCATTATGCATGTTGCATAAGATTTTTCATAACTCGGACCACCCTTTACATTCAGATCTCCCTGGACAATTCTATCCTGTTCGTAATACTAGGCAGACATTTAATTCTAATAGCCAGGCCTTCTCCATCATGAGGCTCGATACTACACAGTATTCTAGAAGGTTTATTCCAGCTGTTACCAAGTTGTGGAATGATCTTCCTAATCGGGTAGTTGAATCAGTAGAACTTCAAAAGTTCAAAGTTGGAGCATATGTTTTTATGTTGACCTGGCTGACATGAGTCTTTATAGTTTATATATGACATATCTGTTTTTGACGTTGTTAATAGTTTATATAGGACATATCTGTTATATATATATATATATATATATATATATATATATATATATATATATATATATATATATATATATATATATATATATATATAGGACATATCTGTTTTGACGTTGTTACTGTTTTTAGAATGATTTATTGTTAATTTATTCTCATCATTTATTAATTTCCTTATTTCCTTTCCTCACTGGGCTTGGGATATTTTCCCCTATTGGAGCCCTTGGGCTTATAGCATCTTGCTTTTCCAACTAGGGTTGTAGCTTGGGTAATAATAATAATAATAATAATAATAATAATAATAATAATAATAATAATAATAATAATTAGCCATAAGGATAAGAACACAATCGAAGATAGAATCATTCATGTCTGGATTCCAGTAGACTTAATACAAATAAAAATTATTACGTCTTCCAAAATCTATTATTAACCGAATCTCATGATATCCACATTCATCGCAGGGCTTATGAGAACTACGGTCCTATTATAACCCCCCCCCCCCCTCATTCCCCTTGCCCTAGGAATGGCATTCCATTTCAAAATCATTGGTTTCTTAGAACTTGGAATAAGAAGCTCAGATGAGTGATATTGCCTCGTTTTCCGAACCCTGTTTATTTGATTGCAATATATACTTGCTTGAGGGTACACTCGGGCACACTATTCTATCTTATTTCTCCTCCTCTTGGGTTGTTAATTTTCTATAGTTTGTATAGAAAGTAATTATTTTAATGTTGTAACTTCTTGAAATATTTTTTTATTTTTCCTTGTTGCCTTTCCTCGCTGGGCTATTTGCCCAGTTGGGGCCCTTGGGCTTTCAACATCCTGCTTTTCCAACCTGGGTTGTAGGTAACCAAGTAATAATAGTAATAATAATAATAATAATAATGATAATAATAATAATAATAACTGGTACTGTCATGTGAAGGACCAGAGAAAATGAAATGACAACTACTCTGGATTTTATTTGGTCATTAAGAGTTATTTGATGTAAAAAGAAAGATTTAGTTAAATCAATAGATATAAGTAAAATAAGATCTGAGACGACCAAGTAATTAAGAATTAGAGGAAAATGAAATATAAAGGAGGTCAAGAAGTATTTACATCTCAAAAGCATCGCCATACAAATTACCTTGAATAGGGACGAGATAATTTGGAAATTAGGAAGAGCAAATGATAAGAAATGGATTGCATGGAATCATGAGAACTTCAAGCAATGCTGTTAAATCTCTTAGAGATAATCCATTTGCAGTATTCAAGAACTGATTTCATGAAATTCTTTGAGCAAAACATTTACTGACAGGACACAACAATTGTTTACAATAAATCTTAATAGCGTAATAATCATGCTTCTTGAAGTCCATTTATTCCATTGTCGTTATATAACAGAATATAAAAGAATTATTTCATGAAATCCTTTAGCAAATGAAATGTAATGCATTGAAGCTCAGAATTCCGTGAAATCATCGCTTCAGTTACATGAAATGTATTTATTAAAATGGTCAGTTGGGTAAACGCAAAATCCGATTTCATGAAACCTCTCGCCAATAGCTATTTGGTAGAGAATACAAAAACATATTTCATGAAATCCCCTAACCAATGCAGTCATATGGCCAGAAGCTTTCCCTTCGAACCCTGGAAAGGGATAAGGGTACTCTTGAAAGACAACAAAGGAACTGTTTACACAGTGGGTTAGTTTCTGATATATGCAGTCTGAAATGCCCTCTCTCTCTCTCTCTCTCTCTCTCTCTCTCTCTCTCTCTCTCTCTCTCTCTCTCTCTCTCTCTCTCTCTCTCTCGGGGCTGCGATTCCCGTTAAATCCTTCCGCTCGCTTTGCTGAGCCTTCATAATTCCCCTAACTGTAACATTAATGGAAGACGATGGGTGGAATATGCATTAGTAAGGGAGGATGTATCTACCATATACAGTATATACAGAAGATACAAAGATATTTGTAGTGGCCCATGTAGTAACGTCCCTGACAGGATAACAGCGGACTGGGGTTCGAGTCACTTTATCTATGGTAAGTAGTTCTAGGAGAAGGACACTGCAAAATTAAACCAATGTTCTCTAGTCTTTTGTAGTGCCGTAGCCTCTGTACCACGGTCTTCCACTGTCTTGGATTAGAGTTCTTTTGCTTGAGGGTACACTCGAGCACACTATTCTATCTTATTTCTCTTCCTCTTGTTTTGTTAAGGTTTAATAGCTTATATAGGAAATATTTAATTTAATGTAACTGTTCTTAAAATATTTTATTTTTCCTTGTTTCCTTTCCACAATGGGCTATTTTTCCCTGTTGGGTCCCCTGGGCTTATAGCATCTTGCTTTTCCAACTAGGGTTGTAGCTATCAAGTAATAATGATAATAATAATATTGTAGTGTCCCACCTATCCTAATGTAATTAATTTCCATTATCATCGTAATCAACTGTGACGTTAGCTTCAGGTAGCTGCACCTCCTGTGGATTAACGAATATGCTTATGAAGTATATCTGGATTATGAATTAAATTCAGGTATCGTTTACCCAAATGACAGTTTAAGGTAAAATAAGCCTCTCTAACAAGATCAGTGATTGGAGTCGCAATTTATCCTCCGTTTTGCAAGTTTCCATCAAAGGCAAAACTAATCCTCCGTAGCATTTGAATCCGTTATTATTATTATTATTATTATTATTATTATTATTATTATTATTATTATTATTATTATTATTATTATTATTATTATTATTATTATTAACTAAGCTAAACCCCAGTTGGAAAAGGATGAGGTTATAAGCCCAAGGATGCCAACAGGAAAACATAGCCCTGTGGGGAAAGGGAATAATTAAACAAGAGAAGCAATGAACAATTAAGATAAATTTTTTAAAGAACAATAACAACTCTCTCTCTCTCTCTCTCTCTCTCTCTCTCTCTCTCTCTCTCTCTCTCTCTCTCTCTCTCTCTCTCTCTCTTATATATATATATATATATATATATATATATATATATATATATATATATATATATATATATATATATAAAGTATAAAGTATAAAGTATAAAGTATACAAACTTAAAAATAAAAAAAGAGAAAGATAAATAAGATAGAATGGTGTACCGGAGTGTACTCTCAATGCAAATCTTGTTCATGAGACACACATAGAAACGAATCCATCAAAGACAATTCTTCATAAGAGACATTTAGAAATAAATCCTTCTGAGGAGGAGATCAGAATCCCCAAAGTGCCTCGAGACACAAACAGACCCACGGCCGTTTCATCAGGCCAACCGCGGCGGCGTCTGTGCATTTGCATTATTAAAAGCCTTTACGGCCAAATGGCGTAATCTGGAGGGAAACAGATGCCGCCGAGGAGTGTCAGTCGCTTAAGTGGGCCCCATAACATACCAATAATTACGACGACCCGTGTTATACGGAGCCAAATACCCCATTATTAAACGGACTCTATTAGCCATCTTGCGGAGACAGTTGCTTCCTCGGGTTGCTTCTCCTTCTCCTTCTTGTTGTTTGATGTTTTCTTAGTTTTGCTTGATGATGGTGTTTGTAATCTTCTTGACATGAAGGGAAAAGAAATTATACAGTATATATATATATGTGTGTATATATATATATATATTTATATATATATATATATAATTTATATATATATATATATATATATATATATATATATATATATGTATGTATGTATGTATGTATGTATATATATATATATATATATGTATGTATGTATGTATATATATATATTTATATATATATATATATATATATATATATATATATATATATATATATATATATATATGTATGTATGTATGTATGTATACACAGACAGACAGACTTCATAAATTGTGTGTGTGT
This sequence comes from Palaemon carinicauda, assembly GCF_036898095.1. Classification (NCBI taxonomy): domain Eukaryota; kingdom Metazoa; phylum Arthropoda; class Malacostraca; order Decapoda; family Palaemonidae; genus Palaemon; species Palaemon carinicauda. The sequence continues at coordinate 163,327,759 of NC_090727.1, read as the reverse complement.
TTTCCACCTATTGAAGATTGTCATAGGTCAATTTAAGAGAAAGAATGCCTTACAATTTTATATATCTTTGAATTTTATTCTTTCAATTTCCGGCAATGAGAAGTTTATCATTGTGTAAATTGTCAATGAAATCTAAATGTTAGAATCCCAAGACCGCTTTAAAAACCTACGTAGAAATTGTTTGCAAATACAAGCTTCATAAGACGTGTCACAGGCAGAAATGAGGTTTTGAGCCTATATAGCTATATTTAAGCAAGAACACAGTAAGAGAAGTATTGTATTCTGTCTTATGTAAGCATTTGCTGACCACACAAACCGCTGGCAATGCTCCCAGAAAAAACAACCGAATATTCGATTGCTGAAAATAGTCTTAGCTGACATTGATGCATGTTTAAAGGTTTAAAGGCCACTCATGAATGGCAGAGGCATGGGGCAGTGATATTGCCCTATCAATCGGGACAATGTCCTAGAGACTGGCCATATATCATATGATCAGCGTCCAAGCCACCTCTCCATCCAACCTAGGACCAAGGAGGGCCAGGTAATGGCGGTTGATGAATCAGCAGGTAAACCTATAGGGTCCCCCAAACCCCCATCCTTAGCTCACAAGGATGTTGAGGTTGCAGTGAGCAAAGGAACTAACGAGTTTGAGCGGGACTCGAACCACAGTCTGGCGTTCACCAGTCAGGGACGTTACCACATCGGCCACCACTGAGATCCGTGTTTTCGAAGCTGTGAATAAGAAATGACTTTAATATTTGTTCAGCAAACAGGAAAACTCTCCCGGAAAAAGGCTTTTGGAGACACAATAACAGATCCAACGCCTCTTCGACTCCTTTGATCGCCTTTCTAAGCTGCCCCTTCATAGGAATACCTTTAGGATATCCACATAATAGAGTCTGTATCGCAAAGAAAGAGATACATCCCTCTTAGATGTTTCTTTTTGAAGTGGAATGAAAAGGGAGGGATAGCCTTGGTCAGCCACGATATTATACTAATCGAGTCTCTCTCTCTCTCTCTCTCTCTCTCTCTCTCTCTCTCTCTCTCTCTCTCTCTCCGTGCCCGTTCAAGTTTATTTCTTAAAAGGTTATCAATACGTAATTTCGAATTTAAACGAAATAATTTTTCAATTATTCATGAAATTATTATTCACAAATTCATCTCCGTCAAACATGGGGGCTCCCAAACCACGCATCGCTACCTCAGAAAGCTACTATACTTCCACTCATAAATATACACAAATATATATATATATATATATATATATATATATATATATATATATATATATATATATATATATATATATATATATATATATATATACACACACAATTGTATCTTCATACATTTACTGTAATAGCTTTAGGAGCCCCCTGTTTTGTACCGCCCGTGTTTCACACACACTCGTACATTGTAACGGTATTTTCTTTTTATTGTTTATCTCACTCTCTGTTTGAATTTTTGTGACCTTTTTCTATCGAAACCGTGGTTAATAAAACTCGCTATCTATTGAAATAAAGTTAGTTGTATTCGCCTCGACTCTCTCTCTCTCTCTCTCTCTCTCTCTCTCTCTCTCTCTCTCTCTCTCTCTCTCTCTCTCTGTATATATATATATATATATATATATATATATATATATACACACATATATATACATAATTATTTTATATTTAAGCGTACGTATTTTTATGTTTGAGTGTATATATATATATATATATATATATATATAATTATATATATACATATATAACATATATATATGTACATATATATATATATACAGTATATATATATATATATATATATATATATATATATATATATATATATATATATATATATATATTATATATACATACATATACTATATATATATATATATATATATATATATATATATATATATATATATATATATATATATATATATATTCATGTGTTTATAATCATGCGTCTGTTTCCCCATGGAAGTTGTAATAGGAGAAACTGTAACCCTCCTGTTAGTATGCTGCAAGTGTTAATGAAATGAAGTTGATAACCCAGCCCTATTGATGGAACCTAATAATTACCGGGAGTGTCTGTTGTTGTTGTTGTTGTTGGGGTTCTTAACGACATGAGTCTCTGGTAAGTCTTTACATATGAAGTGCAATAGCTTAAATGAGTATTCACTATATATTATTATTATTATTATTATTATTATTGTCGTTATTATTATTATTATTATTACTTGCTAAGCTACAACCCTAGTTGGAAAGGCAGGATACTATAAGCCCAGGGGCTCCTACAGGGAAAATAGCCCAGTGAGGAAAGGAAAAAAGGAAAATAAAATATTTTAAGAAGAGTAACAGCATTAAAATAAATATTTCCTATATAGAACATAAAAACTTTAACAAAACAAGAAGAAGAGAAATAAGATAACAGTGTGCCCGAGTGTACCCTCAAGCAAGAGAACTCTAACCAAAGGCAGTGGAAGACCATGGTAAAGAGCTTATGGCACTACCCAAGACTAGAGAACAATGGTTTGATTTTGGAGTGTCCTTCTCCTTGAAAAGCTACTTGCCATAGCTAAAGAGTCTCTTCTACCCTACCAAGAGGAAAGCGGCTACTGAACGAGAATTAGTTCCACCTTATGAATAATAAGGGTAAAAGGTGTCTGGTTTCAGTTCCAATCCCATTAGAATAGATGCTCACCAGAACGTCAGCCGGGCAAGCCCAACACCCCACTGTGGTGCCCAACCACAGCATTGACCTTCCCAGTAAACAGCTTAAAATCACGGTTCCGGGAGGATTGATCCGGTGCCATGTGAATGCTAGGCGAACAAGTTACCACTGTGCTAGCCTTTTTTTTTTTTTTTTCCCAAACCCTTATTAGGGAAAATCAGCTCTGAAATGGTAATTGTATTTCTTGAAATTTATACAAAAACAAAAAGCAAAAAATCGTGATGCATTAATATTTTGATTAATTCAAGTGTTTTTTTTTAAATCTAGCATAGGTTTTGTTGACCGATGTTGTTAAAAGCGTAACCTAACTATAAATCTCTTTGTGTATTCTTCAAAACTGATTTATGTTCATAGTATATTATTATTATTATTATTATTATTATTATTATTATTATTACTTAATAATATGCAACCATAGTTGGGAAAGCAGGATGTTATAAGGTAAGGGTCCCCAACGGGGAAAATATACATATTATTATTATTATTATTGCTAGCCAAGGACCAACCATAATTGGAAGAGCAGAATGCTACAATCCTAAGGTTTCCAACATAGAAAGCAGCCTGGTGGGGGATAAAATAACGAAATAACTAATAAACTATATATTGTAGATATTAAAAGAATTTGAAATATATCAAGATTAGTATGAGCATTAAAGATAGTATAAACTATGAAACGAGACTTAAGTCAACCTTCTTAACAGAAAAGACTTTCCATAGATTTTAAGTTCTGTATTCTTAGCAATACTTACTGGATGGTACCGTCTGGGAAGATCTGAATGCAAAGGATGGTCAAGGTTATGAAAATTCTTATGCAACATTTAACGTTGTCAGAGATTAATACACCGATCAAGGATGAGGAATTTAATATAAAAAATAAAAAAGTTAGGATTAGAGTCAGAAGCTGAAAACCAAATTGGAGAACAATATTCAAAACTTGCGCAGCTAATATTTGTGTGTGAAGTTAAAATATCGTAAAGTACGTGAATTTTTATACACTATTTGTATACCACTATTTTCATGATTGAATATGCCATATTTATCAATTTATATAGAAAAGGCTATGATATATAGTAATAAATAACCAAGGACTAATTTCTATTATAAAATTACTACCAAATATGATACTACAAGATTTACACCAAGTCGTATAATAGATTTTTAATATGAAATTATTCAAATCTGCGACTCTCTTTATTGGTAATGATAAGAGTATCAAAACCATGTTTCATTCTTCAGCGTCTATAAGGTATTGAGATCTAGAGCTTTTTTTACAGCCTTCGGAAAGTATGTAAAACTGTAGTTTTGGTGGTGGCCGATGTGGTAACGTCCCTGACTGGTGAACGCCAGACTGAGGTTCGAGTCCCGCTCAAACTCGTTAGTTTCTTTGGTTGCTGCAACATCACCATCCTTGTGAGCTAAGGATGGGGCGGGGATTGGGCAAGCCTATAGGTCTATCTGCTGAGTCATCAGCAGCCATTGGCTGGTCCTCCTTGGTCTTACTTTGGTGGAGAGGGGGCTTGAGCTTTGATCCTAAGTATGGTCAGTCTCTAGGGCATTGTCCTGCTAAATATGGCAATTTCACTGTCCCTTGCCTCTGCCATTCATGAGCGGCTTTTAAAGCTTTTAAATCTAAAGGGTATACAAAATAGAATCGTTTTCCTTTATACATAAATACCTGAAATTGCAGATTTTCCTTTCTAAGTATCCATAAGGAAAGGAAAAGAGTTCATCTAAGTATGCAATGCTTATGTATTTTCCAACTCACATTAAGTAATTTATTTTTTTTCTCTTTTAAAGGAGGCATCGAAATATTTTTCTGGCATCTGTAAGGTGTCAAACCTGTCTTTTTACATTAAGTAGCATTATGTTTCGAGAAGAGCATTTTCTAATCTCCCATAAGATAGCCTAATTTACTCTTTTTTTTTCTTTTTATTATTATTATTATTATTATTATTATTATTATTATTATTATTATTATTAAATCTGTAGACGGTAAGTACGTTTCCAAAACTCTATATTTTTCCACTGTATTGAAGGAATATTAAATGTGAATATGGCGATCTCATAACTATAGAGCGATTTCATCTCTATTTAGAAAAACTTCAGAATCATTTATTCTATCTTGAATAAATTATTTCTAGATTATTACACAAGTAGCATATTGGCTTATTAGAAAAATAAACTCTTCCAAATACGCCCATTAAATAATTAGTCATCTGTTTGCAAAGTATCTTAAATAAATTATAGCCTAGTTTATTTTCTATTGCACGTGTATAACCTAAGCATTCTAATCTAATTCCAATAGAATCCTTTCTAAATCGCTACATAACCCCATGAGGGTAGAGGCTAATTCTCTTAATTTGTTTTGAGACCCATTTGGAAGTCTGACGCAGGCTGGCGAAGAGTTGGGTCCAAAGGCCTTTAAAGTTGCAAATGAAGAACTGCCTTTCCGAATCAGAAACAGGGATTTGCTTGTTTGGGTTTTGCTATTTTGAAACTCTTGATTTTCATACGTCTGTTGTCGAAGGCAAAAAACGTCATTTTAAAGGTTTAAAGGTCTCTCATGAATAGCAGAGGCAAGGGACAGTGACATTGCCCTATCGAGCAGGACAAAGCCCTAGACTGACTATACATTCATATGATCAGTCCCCAAGCCCCTCTCTACCCAAGGTAGGACCAAGGAGGGCCAGGCAATGGCTGCTGATGAATCAACAGGTAGACCTATAGACTCCCCCCAACCTTATTTCACAAGGATGGTGAGGTTGCAGCGATCAAAAAAATCTAACGAGTTTGAGCGGGACTCAAACCCCAGTCTGGCCGTCACCAATGAGGGACGTTACCACATCGGCCACCACATATTTGCTTATATTCATTCAAACAATTTGTCTTTCATCATCATCATCATCGTCTCCTCCCACGCCTAGTGACACAAAGGGCCTCAGTTAGATTTCACCAGTCGTCTCCATCTTGAGCTTGAAATCAATGATTCTCCATTCGTCATCTACTTCACGCTTCATAGTTCTCTGCCATATAGGCCTGGGTTCTTCCAACTCTTCTAGTGCTTTGTGGAGGCCAGTTGAAAGTTATGTGAAGTAATCTCTCTTGGGGAGTGCGAAGAGCATGCCTTTGGGGTGAATATTATTGATATTTAGGTTTTTAAAGGCTGCTCTTGAATGGCAGAGGCAAGGTACAATGACATTGCCCTATTAAGCAGGACAATGTCCTAGAGACTGACCACATATTATATGATCAGCGCCCAAGCCTCCTCTCCATGTAATCTAGGACCAGGGAGGGCCAGACAATGGCTGCTGATGACTCAGCAGATAGACCTATAGGCTCCCCCAAACCCCCCAACTTTAGCACTAAACGACTCTGAGCTCGACTCGAACCCTCGTCTGGCAAACACCAGGCAGAGACGTTACCAATCAGGCCACAACATTCTTGTTTTATTACTTAATTTACCACGAGAATGTTAAAAGGGTAATTTTCATTGTAGATCACTGGAAGAGGCGATAAAGAACCTTTTGAGTTACTTGAACAATATTCTGTGATATTGTCCCTTTGTCGACAGGGTATGTTAATAACCAATGATGATCATACAATACAAATTACAATAGAATTGATTACTGTAATTTATGTCGCCCGAAATAATGATTAGTGTTTGATGAAAAGCGAAATTATAAGGCATTCGTGTTTATTTGTGATTCATTATGCAATTATTTACTTATATGTTTTTGTATAGCTTGTAGCCCTCATTATTACCAGATTATTAATGCTCATTTTTTTTTGGGGGGGGTCAGAAAAAAAATAGAATAAATAAAATAGTTTACTGCATTATTTACAAAATATGAAATATTCAATTTCACTAAAACTATATTAATTTTGAAAACTGATATGAGGTATTCTAGACTCTGTCAGATATGATTGTGGTAGGCCATTGGAAACGTTCCTGACTAGCGTTCTGCCGCTCTAGGGTTCGAGACACGCTCAATCTTGGTATTTCCTTGTAGTGTTTGCAACCTCGCCATCCTTATAAGCAAAGGATGGGGCGTTGGGGGATCCTATAGGTCTACCTACTGAGTCATCAGTATCCATTGCCTGGGCCTCCATGGTCTCAGCTTGGATGAAGAAGGTTCTTGGGCGCTGATCATATGTATATATATATATATATATATATATATATATATATATATATATATATATATATATATATATATATAGTATATGGTCAGTCTCTAGGGCATTGTCACTACCTTGCCTCTGCCATTCACGAGTACACTTTAAACTTTTAACTGGCGTTTCGTCTCATGTGGTCAGAGTTACTGAAGTGAGGATTATTGTGTAAGCATTACTGATTGGCGTAAGTCCAGAACATATCCATTCCTTACAATTGTTTATTTATTTCCTTATTTCCTTTCCTCACCGGGCTAGTTTTCCCTGTTGGAACCCTTGGGCTTATATCATTGTGTTTTTCTAACTAGGATTGTAGCTTAGCTAGTAATAATAATGATAATGCTTCTATTACAACTAACATTTAGGTAATTTAGGAAAAATTTCTTAGTTTTTCTCTACTATTTTTAAGTGCTCTTGGAAAAACCTAGAAGTGAAATTTGGACTATAAAGAATTTCGTCTAATACCATTGAATTTAGTTTCTGCAAACTACAGTTTGTAAAGATATATAGGAACAAAATATTGAAAATCATGGAAAATTAAATCAGATTCTATATATAAAATATTAGGCATATGAAAATGTGAAGCTATGGGTCTTTTCCTTTCAAGTATTGTTGTGGCCTATGTGGTAACGTCCCTGACTGGTGATCCCCAGACTGGGGTTCTAGTCCCTCTCAAACTTGTTAGTTCCTTTGGTCGCTGCAACCTCGCTTTCCTTGTGAGCTAAGGATGGGGATTTTGAGGGTGCCTATAGGTATATCTGCTGAGTCATCAGCAGCCATTGCCTGGCCCTCCTTGGTCCTTGGTCCTAGCTTTGGTGTAGAGGGGCCTTGGGCGCTGATCATGTATTATTTATATGGTCAGTCTCTAGGGCATTGTCCTGCCTGATGGGGCAATGTCACTGTTCCTTGCCTCTGCTATTCATGAGTGGCCTTTAAACCACATTTTTATCAAGTGAGTTTAACTGTCAGTTCTCTCTCTCTCTCTCTCTCTCTCTCTCTCTCTCTCTCTCTCTCTCTCTCTCTCTCTCTCTCTCTCTCTCTCTCTCTCCCCGTAAATAAATGAAACTAAGTAAGCGGATGAACAAACCTGCATTTCAATTGATAGGGTATTCTTAACTTAATTTCAACTTAAATAGTTAAAAACATTTAAAAGATTCTCTCTCTCTCTCTCTCTCTCTCTCTCTCTGGTAAGTGAATAAACAAAACAACATTTGAAAAGCAATAGAATAAATCTGTCAATGTAAACTCGGAAACTAATCCGACAAAATCTACAAGTTAAAAAGTGTTTTTTTTTTTTTCCTCGCAGTATTCATGAATTTCGTTTCCTGAGCAGCACTTAAACTAAGCTTTCTTTAGTCTGCTTTTGTTATTTGTTGTTGTTGTGAAAAGAAGTTGGCTTTTCGGAGACTGGTTCCATGAAATTATATATATACAGTATATATATATATATATATATATATATATATATATATATATATATATATATATATATATATATATATATATATATATATATATATACTGTTCCATTCATCATCTCCGACTTCGCGCTTTATAGTCTCAGCCGTGTAGGCCTGTGTGTGCATATATATATATATATATATATATATATATATATATATATATATATATATATATATATATATATATATATATATATATAAAATTCCAATTATATGTAAGCGAGGTAACTCATCAGACAAATAAAGAGCAACTTTCAGAACTGGCACAAGAACACAACCCACGGATGATATACGAGCAAAGATTCCTGGCTATGTCGTTATAATCGTTTTGTTATAGGAGGCAATTAAAACGTCTTCACACTTGAAGGTTTTAATGCTTCCGGTATGGAGGTGCTGCCCTTCGCAACTCTTGGAGTTGAGTATTACCTGTTTGGGTGTCCGCCGGAGTTTCGAAGACCGTCTTTGAATGATCCGGTGGGGTTATGTATCCCCCATTAAAATGTCTGTTATAGTGAGTGTTGTTTATTTTTTTAGTATTTTGAAAAGAAGTTTTCCGGATGTTTTCCCTCTTCTCACCAGGGTATGCCTACTCCCTCTTCCCCTACCCGAGGGACGGGGAGGGCTGTGCGTGACTGGATAGTATGTATATATATATATATATATATATATATATATATATATATATATATATATATATATATATATATATATATATATATATATATATATATATGTATGTATATAATATATATATGTATATATATATATATATATATACATATATATATATATATATATATATATATATATATATATATATATATATATATATATATATATATATATTTCGTGTATATATGGTAAATAAAATAACCCCAGAATTTATGAAAAAAGGGAAATTTATTTTGAGCTTTCGAAGGGTCCATTTCCACACACACACACACACACACACACACACACACATATATATATATATATATATATATATATATATATATATATATATATATATATATATATATATATATACATTATATATGAATGACCTCAACATATTTTGAGCTGTATACATTCTTCCTAAAGCGTTTAAAACAGAGTATTTATGCTCTCATTTGATTTGCATTTGTAGGACACACTAAGGTGTGAATTTTCTTCTCATTTATTTCCGTTGCTTATCGCAATTCCATCGTGTAGAATAAATTTGGAGTTTCAATTGGTTGTTAAGGCAGTTTATTTCTTAACACTCTTCTTGTATAATTTTTAGAGAAAAAAAAAGTTCTATAATAAATATTTTTGCATGTTAATTACTCATGAATTATAATGTAGCCTGTGATGATAAGACTTACACGGACCATATGAAAATTTAATCTCGACTACACTTAATTTTAATCGAAAATTCTCCGTAAAAATATACTGTTCTCAGCCGTAGTTGAGTAAAATACAGGCGAACGTAATTTTTACATACTTTGTTATTATCTTTTACGGTTAGGTGACCGTAATATCACTCCGTAAGGTCAATATATCCGATTTTAAAACGATAAATGCCAGGCAAAATTTATTCCAGGATTTTGACCGTTTTTTTCTTCAGCAATTTTTCAACAGTATGTTAGAGCGTAGAGCAAAAGAAGTTATATAAGAAAACAATATTAGAACCTAGAAGAAGAAATTAAGAAATTAAAACAGAGGAGAATAAGAAAAATTCAAAAGTTAAAAAGGTAAAAAGAATAGGAAATAAAACACTGTAATTATCATGTAATAATTTGTTGCTGAAAACTTAAGAGTCCTTCCTCAAAAGCAAGTTCTTTGTGTCTAAACCACTTTGTTTATATTGTCTAATCTCCAAATTGAACTAGTTTACACAAAGTCTAAACTCCCTGGAAATTTTATAGATTAAAGATTCTTCCTAAACTTTTTATCAGTTATAGAAAAGGCTCTATGAATTAGTACCAAATGAATTGTGATAGTCATTTCCATGCAAACTTTGTTTCCATCCTTCCTGGTATGTCAGAAGGTTAGCCAGACTTCTTAGAATTTCCAAACAAACTTTAAATTATTATTTACTGCGAAACATGCACGTTTGTTGAACGTATACTACTTTACAAAACAAATATGTTTGCTTGTCACGAAAAGAAAACAAATGCCTAAAATCTTCAAATTTTCATGGAAAATCTAATGGTTTAACTCGTGACCTCTTATTAAACTATACCAGGCGGTTTCACGAAGGGAAATGCGTAGGTTCCATTAATTGATTTATCTATTACGCATCTTTCAAACTGATGATAGTGCACTGCACGTGTATAACACACGCTCGTACACTATAAAGGTATTTCTTTTTTATATATTCTCTCTCTCTCACTCATTAACTATTGAAGTCTGTATATTCTTGCATCACATGTACAATAGACATTTTATTCAAAAGTGTAATAAGTTTGAAAATTTTCCTTGGAAGGAAAATTTGAAAATATATATTTTTGCATGGGAATTAAATTTGAGAATATGTGTGAAGTTGATTACACCCAACATTACCTTTTTTTATTGATTCAAATTCTTTCAACAAAATCTAAGTATAGTGAATTGTAATTAAATTGAGAATATGATTAACATTTAGTTACACCCAACACAAACTATTTACAATTATTAATTTTGCCTCTACAGATTCTACCTACGGTGAATTTCGATATAAAAGAAGGCACCCTAACCTAAATCTGCATCGATGGTGGTGGTGTATAAGGTAAGTTCTCAAGCTGGTTACAATTTAGTAGAATTACTATTCTCATATTGGAACTTTGGGATATTTAAGAAACTTCTAAAACATAAAAGGTCACTAGCTTTGGCTTGTAAGTGGGTAATGTTAGGTTTGAAATCGAACGTTATAATATCATTAACTTAAACAACCAGTTAGGTCACAGGTTGAAATGAATGCGGAAGCCACTGATTAGTAGTAAAGATTGTATTAAAATTTGCCGATATATTTGTTACAGTAACTTCTAATTACCGCTTACTAAAGAAAGCAGCGTTCTTATGAAGTTATTGCTGTCAGTACACCTCATTTGGTGCAACATAGGCGATCATTCGGTCCTTATTAGCGTCCACTTTTTAGACTTCTACTTTGCTCTGTTCCCGACGTCATGAATTTTACATAATTAAATTTATTTATTCCCTTAGTTTCACTTCGGGAGGTGATAGGCCTCCCGTACCCCAGCGTTGCCCCTTATGGCACAACTCTATAAATCATAAATGTAAGAAACCATTTTCTATTTACTTGTGTTGAGCTCATTGCGCCGCCATGTTTGAAATACGATATAGGTAAGTCTACAAAGTAATTTATCTTTCAAGGATAGGTTAAGTTAGACACGATCATTAACTCTCTATATGATTAAGTTAATCGCTCTACCCAGGAACAAATGGAGTCTTTGCGGATAGATGTGACGAGCCAAGAGTGGTTGTTAGTCAAAGGTGAGATGAATGCAACTGAGTATCTTTATTACAGAACATCGAGTATATATACACACTAGGTCCCGGTAAGAAGGTCACAAAATACAAACATGCTATTTCTTGTCCAACCGGCAACCAGTTCTGTTAATAGTTAACAATGAAGTAGGCAGACAGATTAATGCAAGTTGCTGTCAGTGCGATGGGAGAGCGAAGATACAAAGGATAATATATACAAAAAAGAGAAATATTGTTACTATGTACCATCGTGTGACACACGGGTGGTAAATGGCTCACCCCCTAAAAATTACATACTGTACATGTTAAATAGGGCGTCCTGATCTAGTGAGGTTAACTGTAGGTGGGTTATCTGGCAGGAGATAAGCAGGTTTTAGACGATCAATGGAGACCCAATCTTCTTTGCCATGAATGTTTAGTAGGAATGCTTTCGGACTGCGTCGGATCACAAGCAAAGGGCCAGTGTAAGGGGGGCGTTAGCGGTGGCTTGCTAGTGTCGTTGTGTAGGAAGACGTGCGTTGCAGAGTGCCAGTCTGTCGGTATGTGATGCTTCGCTGGGGGCTTGTAAGTCTGGCGGCATGGAGTAACTTTTCCCACGACGTGACGTATGCGCTGGAGATCGTCGGAGGAGGTTGCAGAAGGAGAAAATTCGGCAGGGAGGACCATCGGGTCGCCATACACCATTTCAGCTGCCGAGACGCCCAGGGTGTCTTTAGGAGTGGTCCTTAGTTCCAGGAGGACCCAGGGAAGCTGAGTAAACCAGTTGGAGTCCTTGCAGCAGGACATCAAAGCTCCTTTGAGGGTGCGATGAAAACGTTCAACCATTCCATTGGCAGTGCGGTTGTAGGCAGTTGTCTGATGTAAGGTGATGCCTAGGAGATTCGTTAATGTCCACAATTGAGAGGTGAAAGTGGTACCCCTGTCAGAAGTAATATGCTCAGGGATACCAAATCTTGCTATCCATCCTGAGAGTAAGGCAGATGTACATGAGGCGGATGTTGCAGTTTCCATGGGAATGGCTTCAGGTCAACGAGTGAAGCGGTCGATGGCTGTAAACAGGTAACGATGTCCTTGTGATGCGGGTAGGGGCCCTACAACGTCGACGTGAATGTGGGCAAAACGACGCTGAGGTTGAGGAAAGGTGCCCACTACTGAATCCATGTGTCAATGTACTTTGGAAGTTTGGCAAGAAATACAGGCACGGACCTAATCTTTAGCATCCTTAGTAATGCATTGCCAAATGAACTTTGTCTTCAGCAGCTGTGCAGTAGAATGGCGTGAGGGATGTGAAAGGCTGTGAATGAAATCAAACACCTGTTGGCGCATGGGAGCAGGAATGCACGGTCGCGGTCTACCAGTACTGACGTCACAGAGGAGGGTGGTGTTGGAGTCGTCGAGGGGGACGTCTTCCCAACGTAGGGATGTGCAGGATGTCCTACATTCTTGATACTCTGGATCCAATCCCAGTTGAACGGTGGCCAACGTGTTTCTTGATAGGGCATTGGCAACGGGATTCATTTTCCCAGGGACGTGTAGAAAGGTGTAATTGTATTCAGTCACGGCGGAGAGATGTTGGCGTTTACAGGCGGAGCAAGCGTCAGACTGTTGAGTGAAGGCGTGCACCAGATACATGATGAAGAGTGTATCTTCTAAGAAATGGCGAAAGTGACGGACAGCCAAGTGGACCGCCGCCAGTTCGCGATCTAAGGTAGAATAACCCGATTCTGCCTTGGACAGTTTTCTGCTGAAGAAGGTCAATGGGCGGGGTGAACCGTTGACTGCACCAATAGTGACGTCACTGGCATCGGTGGAGAGAAGGAGAGGGACATGTGGGATGGGAAAAGTGAGAGCAGCAGTGTTGATAGGGCATTATATACGTTGCAGAAGGCCGCTTCTTGAAGGGGACCCCACTTCAGGTCTTCTGGCTTGCCCTTGAGGGAGGCGTAGAGGGGAGCAAGGGTGGCTGGCAGAAAACGGTGATAATAGTTGATCATGCCTAAGAATTCCTGCAAAACTTTGACGGTCGAGGGCGTGGGGTAGCTCTGAACGGCTGCTACCTTCTCAGGGAGGGGATGGACTCCTTCAGGAGTGATGTGGTGCCCTAAGAACGACACTTCGTTGGCACCAAAGGTACACTTGTCGTACTGGACTACAAGGCCGTTTTGTTGTAGGCGGTCGAGCATGATGTGCAGGTGACGGAGGTGTTCCTCTTTTGAGGAAGAGAACACAAGTATGTCATCCATGTAACATACACAGAAGGGGAGGTCCCCTAAGATGCCATCCATAAGACGTTGAAAAGTGGCTCCAGCATGACAAAGGCCAAAACAGGAGTAATTGAACGTGTATGTACCGAAGGGAGTGGTGATGGCGGTCTTGGGGATGTCTTCTGGGTTCATAGGCACCTGATAATACCCTTTCAGGAGGTCGAGCGTGGAGAAAACCTTCGCTTTGTGTAGGTAGGAGGCCACGTCAGCGATGTTTGGGAGGGGGTAGTGATCCAGTTCTATTTGCATGCTCAGGCGCCTGTAATCCCCACACGGACGTAGGGAGCCGTCTTTCTTCAGGACGATGTGTAAGGGTGATGACCATGGGCTGGAGGCCTTTTGGCAAAGGCTCATTTCTTCCATTTTGGCGAATGTCTGTTTGGCGCCTGCCAATCGATCCTGTGTTAACAGTTAATGAAGTAGGCAGACATATTAATACAAGTTGCTCTCAGTGCGAGGGGAGAGTGAAGATACAAAGGATAATATATACAAAAAAGAGAAATGTTGTTATCATGTACGATCGTGTCATACGTGGGTGGTACAGAGACATCCAAAGTCCTCGCATCTCCTTGTAACTCATCGCTATTGTCTTTCAACAGTTTCTCTATATCATCTTCTTTCCGGCCATTATCCCTACGTTAAGGGTTCAGTTGCCTGATCCGCCCTCTCCAATGTCTTCTATCAAACTTCTTCTCTCCATATCATCCTTCATCTTATCTCGCCATCTAATTATCTGCCTCCCTCTCGATCTTCTCTAGGTAATGTATATTTTTATTAAATACGCTTGCTTGAACCAAATAGCATATAATGAAATGTACTATTTACGTATCTTCTGACCCAAGCCAAATCACCCATTAGAACACCAAGAGAACATTACGCATCATGAATAAGAAAAGTTACATTTAAGTAGTGTACGAAGTAAACAGAATACACCCACTGGGTAAACAAGACCTTTGTTGTCACTGAAAACATTTCAGCCCTTTCCCTCTTTCTTGAGATCAGAAGATCTGTACATGTATATAGCAGGAAGGGAAAAGATCTCTGGAGGTTCTTTTGAAGTTCCGGAAAGACATATATTACCTCCGCCAACGAAGTAGGATGGAGGTTATGTTTACGCCCGTGTTTGTATGTCTGTTTGTTTGTTTGTGAACAACTTACTGGCCCCAATTTTAATTGTAGAGTAATGAAACTTGCAGGGATTAACTGTTATGTAAAAAGCTAGGACTGATTAAATTTTGGAGAGTCAAGGTCAAAGTCATGGTCAAGCAAAATTCACGTAGTCAACCATTAGTTTGGACATTATTGTCAGAGAGACTTTAAACTTGGTTCATATTTGCGTGTATGAAAATCCTCGCCATTTATTACATATTAAGGTCAACGGTCAAGGTCAAAATCGAGCAAAAGATCGAGAAATAAGCTACCCTGGCGGAGGTCTGCGCTCTACTGAGTACCCCTCTAGTTTATATATATATATATATATATATATATATATATATATATATATATATATATATATATATATATATATATATATATATCTACATATATATATATATATATATATATATATATATATATATATATATATATATATATATATATATATATATATATATTTCCCCCAATCTTCGATGAACAGCAGCATCTGTATGTGTGGGGATACCTTAATATAGTGAAAGGTTTTGTTTATAGCCATGATCAGCAAAGCTTTACTAGACAGGGACACCCATACTAGATTAGTTTGCTATGAGAGATCAGGTAAAAATCTCCCACCATCACCAATCTGCACTGGCCATCTGGGTGATAAAAACTAGCCAATCTCAAGACATGAATAAAGACATACCTGAGACTTCTGCAGTGTAATAGAAACGGCTGCATTTGCTGTTATCGTTACACAACTTTAATTCGTTCTCTAACAGTAAATGCTACTAAAGAAAAAAGTACCTTCACATTACAAGTGCTGAATTTTGCATGAACTTCTGTCATCAGAAAACTTTCACAAATTAAGCCCATTTTCTCTTCTTTGGTTTAATATTGATTTTTAAATTTATGTTAAAGTGATTTATAGGAAATATGGTTAATGATTTTAATTTTGATATATGCTAAGGAACTATTATAAATCCTGTAATTTCATGGACTACATAGTATATAGAATAATGTAAATATCCTGATTGTATAATAGATTAATGCTAATATGTAATTATATTTATTGAAATTTTTTAATGTAAAATATTTGGTAAAAGAAAATCTATCTATCTATCTATCTATCTGTACTGCTGTGCCATAAACACTGCACTCACGGAAACCTGCTTCACACAGTGCCATTCCAATTTATTGTGCAATTAATATTTTTTATACTAAGATTCTGTATCTCTAGAACCTCTTAAACTGTAAGTATCCTTCATTTCCTGGGTTTTCCTTCTCTCGATTCTCCACACACCTTCTAATTATATACCTTTAACAGCCACTTATCGTCATCTGATCTATCGTCCTTAAAATATTTTGATCCTTCAAAATCAAACCATTGTTCTCGAGTTTTGGGTAGTGCCATAGCCTGTGTACCATGGTCTTCCACTGCCTTTGGTTAGAGTTCTCTTGCTTGAGGGTGAACTCGGGCACACTGTTCTATCTAATTTCTTTTCCTCTTGTTAAAGTTTTTATAGTTTATATAGGAAATATTTATTTTAATGTTGTTCCTATTCTTAAAGTATTTAATTTTTCCTTGTCTCCTTTAATCACTGGTCTATTTTCCCTGTTGGGGCGTATGGGCTTACAGCAACCTGCTTTATCCAACTATGGCTGTAGCTTAGCAAGTAATAATAATAATAACAATTTAATATATAACTTTGTGTACCTTCACCTCTCACTCTTTCAATTCTTCTTCTAAACCCTTGGACTAGCATCCTGCTTTTCCAATTAGGGTTCTAGCTTAGCTAGTAATAATAATAATACACTATATACATCAACATTTTAACAATATTATTATTACTAGCTAAGCTAGTAATAATAATAATACACTATATACATCAACATTTTAACAATATTATTATTATTACTAGCTAAGCTAGAACCCTAGTTGGAAAAGCAAAATGCTATAAGCCCAAGGGCTCCAACAGGGAAAAATAGCCTAGTGAGGAAAGGCAATAAGGAAATCGGTATACAATATGAGAAATAATGAAAAATTAAAATAAAATGTTTTAAACAGTAACAACCTCAAAAGAGATATTTCATATATAAACTATACTAAGACGTATATCAGCCTGTTCAACATAAAAATATTTGCTGCAAGTTTGAACTTTTGAAGTAACGTTACTACTGCTTGCAGCTACTGTACTTTCAACTCTTTTCACAAACAACTTTAATCTCGTTCACTAGGTTCTGTTATTTCCCTTCGTCATTTGTAATACCCTGTATTAAATCAAACATTATTCAACCCACAACCATTCTTTATCATAAACTTGATAATGTCCTTATTGGTTATGCTTAACTTCACCTTATATACAAACTTGATACAACTTGTTAGCATTTTTTTTTTTTTTATTTTGGCCGCCATATTTTGCCTTTACTGATAACCCCCCCCCCCAAAAAAAAAAGCATGAAAAGAATGCGGAACAGAAAAGAGATCAACAAATGTTATGATATATATATATATA
>NC_090727.1:163297532-163307532 GCF_036898095.1 Palaemon carinicauda | reverse complement strand
TTTTTATGGAATTCTTATGGTACATAATTGGTTTTTGTAATTCTCTGATTTTTGGTTGTCTGATTTATATCCAGATTGTAATGGGATTAACCTCTTAATTAATAACTAGTTTACGCGACCTGGTAAACATGACGGATAAATGTGTAGATATGCACGCACACGCTACCCGCCCCTTTCTCAAGGGTATGAGTAATCTCTCCCCTTAGCCTGATGAACAAAGAGAGAGTTGAGTGTGACCGAAATGCGTGTATATATATATATATATATATATATATATATATATATATATATATATATATATATATATATATATATATATATATATATATATATTCAAATAAGCCATATATATTTTGATATATTAATGTCTGGATTCTCTTAACGACCTCGGGATCAGAGCCCCAGGCGAAATCTCACAAAGACAAGAGCTGGGCTCCGGCCGGGAATCGAACCCTGGTCGGCAAGCTTATATAGACAGTGAATAACCCATTCGGCCACGAAGGAATGGGTTAGTCACTGTCTATATAAGCTTGCCGACCAGGGTTCGATTCCCGGCCGGAGCCAAGCTCTTGTCTTTGTGAGATTTCGCCTGGGGCTCTGATCCCGAGGTCGTTAAGAGAATCCAGACATTAATATATCAAAATATATATGGCTTATTTGAATATGAAAAACACGTAAAAATGTGCAAAATTTATCATATATATATATGTATATATATGTATATATTTATATATGTATATATATGTATATGTATATGTATATATATATATATATATATATATATATATATATATATATATATATATATATATATATATGATAAATTTTTTTGCAAAATTAGACGTGTTTTTCATATTCAAATAAGCCATATATTTTTGCTACATTAATGTCTGGATTCTCTTTGCGACCTCTTGATCAGAGCCCCAGGCGAAATCACATCGTGGCCAAGTGGTAGTCACTGTCTCTACAAGTTTGGCAGACCAGGGTTCGATTCCCGGCCGGTCACAAGCTCTTGTCTTTGTGTGATTTCGCCTGGGGCTTTGATCCCGAAGTCGTTAAGAGAATCAAGATTTTAATGTAGCAAAAATATATGGCTTATTTGATATATATATATATATATATATATATATATATATATATATATATATATATATATATATATATATATATATATATATATATATATATAAACAGTATATATTTGTGTACCTGAGGCGTCAAAAAAGACGTCTAAATATTTTAGATAGATATGTACACACACACACACACATCCTCAGATTCAACTCTTTCTCCCACCTTCCCCTTTTCCTAACTAGAGCCCTCTGGTTCGGCAATTTGTGGGAGATTGTTGTTTCCAAGAGTATCCCTCGGGGCACCACCTCGCACGGTGGTATGACTACTCCCTCTCCCGCTTAAACATGACGGGAAAGATATATATACACCCATATTTATATATATATATATATATATATATATGTTCATATATATATATATATATATATATATATATATATATATATATATATATATATATATATATATATATATATATATATATACCCAGACACTTGCTCTTTTTATATATGGGACATATTTTTCACAATTTAAGAACAATGTATATGTGATATGAATTTTATTACATGTAGATAAACACAGAATTTTTAATGATAATGTACCTAAATCAAATTCCCATTATCATATTCACTATTCCCTTGTTACATTATTAATAGATTGAAAAGGATTAGAAGTCCTGGATTGTTTATAAAACAGAATCATAAAACTAGATTAAGATAATCATATTCGCTCTTTTTGTTCAGTAAAGTACGTCCACTGCCATAGTATTTACAAATGTTCAGAAATTATAAAAAATAGTATATTGATAAGATTTTACCGGAATAATATTTTTATTTATTCTAAAGAGGAATTTTTTTGGAGAAAACCATTGTTAGCTAGAGTTTACAGAATAATATTTTCAAGCTTAGATTATTAATTATAACTGATAAATTCGTAGCAGGAAAAAATATTAATTTCACCGGAATAATATTTTTAATTATTCTAAAGATTAATTTTTTAAGGAAAAACATTATTAGCTAGAGTGTACGGAATAATATTTTTAAGCTTAAATTATAAATGATAAATATTGAATTAGTAGCAGGAAAAAATAATATTAATTTTACTGGAATAATATTTTTTAATATTCTAAAGAGGAATATTTCAGGGAAAACATTATTAGCTAGAGTTTACAGAATATTATTTTTAAGCTTAAATTATAAATTATAAATGATAAATTCGTAGCAGGAAAAAAATAACCTTATTAATACACACGAAACAAATGTTAAAAGATTAATTCTTTTCATATACGTGACTAAAATGTATTGACATTTTTGAGCTTTCAGAAATTATGAAATTTAATTGGTAATGGCATAAATATTTTTGAAAGACTAAGTACTGATTAAAAAAAAAAAAAAAAAAAATTAAGGTTGTCGCGTATGGTAATACGCAAGTTGCTTAGAAAGTATTATTATTATCATTATTATTATTATTATTATTATTATTATTATTATTATTATCATTATTATTTATTATTATTTATCATTTATTATTTATTATTATTTATTATAATTATTCATTATTATTATTTTTATTATTATTATTATTATTATTATTATTATTATTATTATTATTATTATTGTTATTGTTATTATTATTACTAGCTAAGCTACACCCCCAGTTCGAAAAGGACTATGGTATAAGCCCAAGGGCTCCTACAAGGAAAAATTACCCAGTAAGAAAAGGAAACAAGGAAAAAACTACAAGACAAGTAATGAACAATTGAAATAAAGTATTTTAATAACAGGAGCAGCATGAAAATAAATATTTCATATATAAACTATAAAAGCTAAAAAAGTAGAGAGAAAGAGAAATAAGACGTAATGGTGTGTCTGAGTGTACCCTCAAGCAAGAGAACTCTAAACCAAGACAGTGGAAGACCATGGAACAGAGGCTATTAACGCTACCCAAGGCTAGAGAACAATGGTATGATTTAGAAGTGTCCTTCTCCAAGTAAGGAATTCCCGTGGATAAAGAGCAAACAAATGAATAAAGATATGAATAAAAAAGGTGACAATGACGTGGTCCCAAGGCTTTGCATTCACAAAAGCCGTATGTCGAATCGATATGATTTATGATGTTTGCATACAAATATTTGAGAATTTGCAACAACAAAGCAATGGCGTTTACATGGCAAACGTTGACACTTCCATGTGCCGAAACCATAAAATTGTAGCATTTGTATATATTTTTTTTTTTTTTTTTGCGGGGGTCTAGTTTTCCGATAATTCGACTTACGAAATTAATTTCGTCTATCAACCCGCATAACTCTTCCATAGCTTCTCTAATGATAGATCTAAAATATCTAATAGTTTAATGTGCATTCGTAACAGATGTTTTTGAACGCTATTATTTATATACTTTTTTTCGTGCATGAAATTAATTTGTGTAGTTTATAGATGTTTATTTGATAGGTTGATAGTAAAAAAAAAATCTCTTATCAAAGAGATTCTTTGTAATCTTTGTATTTTCTACATTTTATAATTTAATAAAAGATTCAGGTAAGTTTTTCATGTTTTTATAACACGGAGAAAGTGTATCAAACTTGTATCATGTATTGTATAGTTGAAAATTAATTTATCACATATGTTGATGTTATACGGGCTTTTTGTGAATTAATAAAAAAGTGTTTGTGCCATTAGGTCCCATAATAATCACCGTGACAATTCTCATTTTATCATTCAATACTTAGAAAATCGAAGAAAATTGAATATTAATTTTTGAGTGATAATGGATTAAAATAAGGCACTAAACGCAAGGTTGTGAATGTACAGTTGTACACGAATTCCTGGTGCACCTCGCTTTTGGGGTAGTATACCCAGCTACACCATAACTGAGCGGCGAGTTCTTCTGTTTTGATTAGCCCACAATCTCTGCCAGCTCTCCTTATGCTATCTTTTTGGTTACTCGCCGCGAAGTAAGGCTTT
Source organism: Palaemon carinicauda (assembly GCF_036898095.1). Taxonomy (NCBI): domain Eukaryota; kingdom Metazoa; phylum Arthropoda; class Malacostraca; order Decapoda; family Palaemonidae; genus Palaemon; species Palaemon carinicauda. Next base: position 163,303,495 of record NC_090727.1, on the reverse strand, counting down.
GACTGGGTGGGCTTCTTTGGGCCGAGATGTGCCAGGGACTCATGTGTCCAACTGTACGTGTTAGTAAATGGACTTTGATGATATAGTGGAAATTTGACCATATCGATTTCCTATTATTTTGAAAGCAATTTAGCCGATTACTCCAGTGTTTGCACTGTAAAACGAGTAGTGTTCATTCATTTCAGAAATGATGAATTATGACTTTAATGTAGATGAAATTTATGAGATTTGCGATATTGTAAGACAGTCATCAAGTTCACGGTAAAAGTAACCAAATACATCAACAACAACAATAACAACAATTGTAGCCCTAGTCGTGTCCACTGCAGGACAAAGGCTTCAGACATGTCTTTATTCGTGCACATAGAATTGCAAGTATATATATATATATATATATATATATATATATATATATATATACGTGTGTGTGTATATATATGTATATATATATATATATATATATATGTGTGTGTGTATATACATATATATATATATATATATATATATATATATATATATATGTGTGTGTGTGTATATATACATATATATATATATTTATATATATATATATATATATATATATATATATATATATATATATACGCACACACACACACACACACACATATATATATATATATATATATATATATATATATATATATATATATATATATATATATATATATATATACATATACATACATACATACATACATACATTTGTTTGTGTTAATTTTTGTGTTTATGTCTAGCTGGCTATTTGTATTAAATAAACAGTGATTCCTATCACCTAATGACAGATGTCTTTTGAGACCTAAAATCACAACAGTTACTATTTGTGTTGTAATTTTGTGAGGAAAAATCATAGAGAGAGAAGTATAACGACAGTAAGAGGCAGAATAGCTAAATTTAAAATTTGAAAAAAAAAAATTAAAAATAGAAGTTTCCCGTCCTAAACAACTTGCATCTTTCCCTTCTTACGTTGGTCAAGTCTTGATTCTTAGTCTTCACCATTTTCTGAAGTGGTATTTCTTTCTCTTCATATATTAAAAAAAAAAAAAAAGGTTGTTAGGAAAAACATACTTTTCAAATGAAAAGAAAACACCGCGCTAACATTTTAAGGAACTGTGATGAAGCAAATTATTTTAATATTATGATAATACTTTAATGATAAACGATCAATTGATTGATTGATTATGAGTTTTCTGACATCCTGACGTCTAAGGTCATTGACGCCGATAATGATACACGAGCGCTACCAGATGCCAACACTGTTGTTTTGAGTTCCCTTCCAGCAACTAGACTGTATATAACATACATACAAAAGGAAATCGTTCTTTTGCATTAAATCCATATATGTTTGTCAATTTTTGGTTATTATTATTATTATTATTATTATTACTATTATTTTTTATTATTGACAATAAGATAAAGTATACCTAAAACATTAATGTTAATACCTATAACCGCAATCATGATATATATGTGTGTATATATATATATATATATATATATATATATATATATATATATATATATACATATATATATATATATATATATATATATATATATATATATATATACATATATATATATACACTGTATATACAGTATATATAAGCTGTTGTTGTAGCAAAGGTATTAATAGTATTATCATCATTATTGGTATGATTGTTAATGAGAAATGTGACAATAACAACAACATGCAAATATCTACAATAATAATAATAATAATATTATTATTATTATTAATTATTAATTAATAATATTAATTAATGATTAATAATGAGAAATTAAAAATGAATAATTAATGATTAAAAATGAAAAATTAATCATTGATAATAATATTGTTGCAATATACCTTAGGCAAACAGTCCACGTTACCGATATCCGATCATTGTTGATTAACCGTGAACAATATTCGTTATAGCTAATGAAGCAAAAGCCGAACTTTTTCATTTTCGAATTAAAAAGTCCATCATTAATTTTCTGGTCACCAAACAATGATTCCAGGTTTCCAAAACCACAAATTGTGTGATTTTTTTTTTTTATACTAAAATTTACATGTTTATAAGATATATCGTTAATTAATATAGGTACTACACAGGGATGACTGACTATTTAGGAAAACTAGACTGTGATTTTATATATACATATATATATATATATATATATATATATATATATATATATATATATATATATATATATATATATTATATATATATATATATATATATATATATATGTAAATATATATATACATTTATATATATATATATATATATATATATATATATATATATATATATATATATACATGTATGTATATATGTAAAATATATATATATATATATATATATATATATATATATATATATATATATATATATATATATATATATATATATATATATATATATATATATATACACACATATATAAAACAAGAAATGCAGCTGTTTCTAGTCCACTGCAGGACGAAGCCCTCAGTCACGCCAATTTATGTCGGGGTTGACCAGTGCGGATTGGTGATGGTGGGAGACTTGTCTGAATGCTTACACCAAACCAACTTTGTATAGATGGACCTGACTATTACAGCTTTGCTGATCATGGCGATACGCAAACCCTTACACTACGTTAAGGTATCGATACTATATTTTTTCTTTACATTTAGCTATTTCTGCTTACTAAGTGAGGTCCTCCCCCCAAAGAAAAAAAAAAACATGCATACATTAATTACTGCCTCGTGCTGCACGTCGATACTTCGTGGTTTGAGGCCATTCTTTTCCAAAATGTCTTTTTTTTTTGACATCTATTGCCACCTTTCAAGTCTTTCTTCTGTAACTACTTCTTGCCAACTTTAAATCCAACGACTCCTTCTTTCACCCGTTGACATACTACCACTAGAGAGTTATGGGGTCATTTGACTGGCCAGACAGTACTACATTGGACCTTTCTCTCTGGTTACGGTTCATTTTTCCTTTGTCTACATACACAGAATAGTCTGACATATTCTTTACATATTTTCCTCTGCCCTCATACACCTGACAACACTGAGATTACCAAACAATTCATCTTCTCTCAAGGGGTTAACTACTGCACTGTAAATGGTCAGTGGCCGCTCTCCTCATGGTAAGTGTAGAAGAGACTCTTTAACTATGGTAAGCATCTCTTCTAGGAGAGGGACACTTCAAAATCAAACCATTGTTCTCTAGTCTTGGGTAGTGCCATGTCATCTGTACCATGGTCTTCCACTGTCTTGGGTTAGGCTGCCCATTCACGAGCGACTTGATGGAGAAATGAGATTGTAGTGGGCGGGGCTTTGAAATTGTACAAGTGAGCACTCACGCTACGATCAGATCTCCAAAAACATGTCATTTCAGTCTCAGCAGTAGAGCAGTTAACATCTATGGCGGAGCCGCTCCATGATAATGACCTTTATGCTATTGCTTTTTTGGCTTGTAAATATGTGACTTAAGAAAAAAAGCAGACAAGAAGAGATTTTTGGACTAAAGGATGGCTAGGGAAAAGAGGTTTTTTTCTCATTCCAATTTACTGAAGGAGTTGAAACTGTACCCTAATGATTGGGCTAATTATCTTCGAATGGATATGGACACTCCTCATGAATTACTTAATACAGTAGCACCATTTATACAGAGGCAAGACACGTGCACGAGGAAGGCAATAACACCCCCATGAAAGAATTTCTGCTACACTACGATATTTAGCAACAGGAGGATCATATGAAGATCTTAAATACAATGAGGCAATATCTCCTCAACGGTTAGGTCAAATAATTCCAGAAACCTGTCAAGCCACATGGCCTTACTAAAGGGGGAATATATGAAGGTAAACAAATTTTTTAAACTTTATTACACAAATATAACAGCATCATTATATTTAATAACATGGTACACATGTTGCAATCACTCCACCAAAAGATGCAGGCTCCCATTTTTATAAATTATAAGAGGTTTCATAGCCTAATATTTAATGGCAGTCGTCAATGCAAAAGGCGAATTTATCATGTGTGATTTAGGAACGATTGGCAGAATATCTGATGGACTTGTTATTGAAAACACAATATTTGGTGAAAAATTATCCAAAGTTAGTCTTTCAATACCTCATGATGCCTCTCCATCATCTTCATCAGAACCTTTACTTTTGTTTTCATAGGATAAGAAGCCTTTTCAATATATTTTTTTTTTTAAATCCTTACGATCTAAATGAACAGAAAAGGATATTCAACTATAGACTTTGCAGAGCTCGCCGAATATTAGAGTTTTTCGAATATTTTCAGCTCCAATTAATTTAAAATTAGAAAACGGAGAAGATTGTAATGTCATGTTGTTTGTTGCACAATTATCTTCAGCGTCATGCTAAAAATGCAGATGTGTCGATGGATTTGCCCTCTGATTATCATGCACCATTATTACCTGACATAAATGGACATGACACCAGAGATGCAAAGAAAGTTCGAGAAATGTTTATGAATTATTTCAATGGTGAATGTGCAGTACACTGGCAACTAGAGAGGGTTTGAAATACTTATGGTATCTAAACATTATAATGACTGCTTTTTTGTGGGTTATGAATATTGAATATTAAATATTTCAAAATAACTTTGTGCATATCTGTTGCCTTAAAGAAATTAGTTTCATTCATATACGGAATTATTATATATTACATGGTTGAAGTTAGAATGTTCTTTTCATGAAATACAATAATGCAATGTATAATAGTTTCCCTTATCTCTTGCACATTAGACACAGAAGGATATGGTGTTTCTGATTCTTTTACAAATGATAGAATATCATAATACCATGGAGATGATTCATAAACCTCATCAGTTCCTGTGCCAGATTTCTTGGAGGCTTCAACCTTTTTTAGTTCCTTTCGCAACACAGTGCGCATATTGTTGGGTTTTTTAGTCACCCTGTATTTATTTGCTTCTGGACATTTTTCTTTAAGTTTTTCTATCAGAACTTCGTAAGCCTTGTTTTAACGTTTCTATCTTAATACAATTTGCTTTTTACATTCCATTGGCATGGATGACACTTATAAATCTCAATAAATTCGCCCCAAAAAACTTTGTCCACCCAAAACCTCAGATATTATTTATCCACTTATATTTTTCACTCGAAAGAACAAAATAATGAGGCTTCTGATATAGAGACTGCCCAGGTTGACTCACCCAGCCACAAACGAGCAGTTCCAGTCGGGGCAAATTACATCTGTCTGTAAATGGCCTCCTTTAGATCTCAACGAACAATCGATTGTAGCAATTAGATCATACAATCAGATTGGAGGATAAATATGAACACTCACACAACGATATGCTGAAACTCCGCCCACTTTGATCTAATCTAACAGATTTGGTCGCTGGTGAATGGGCAGCCTTAGAGTTCTCTTGCTTGAGGGTACACTCGGGCACACTATTCTATCCTATTTCTCTTTCTCTTGTTTTGTTAAAGTTTTATATAGTTTATATAGGAGATATTTATTTTGATGTTACTCTTCTTAAGTTATTTTATTTTTCCTTGATTTCCTTTCCTCACTGGGCTATTTTTCTTGTTGGAGCCCCTGGGATTATAGCATTCTGCTTTTCCCACTAGGGTTGTAGCTTTGCAAATAATAATAATAATAATAATAATACATTATTACCTCATGACTAAACCACCTCAAAATAATATGTTTCATCATGTCCTCTTTGCTAACATTATAACTACCTTATATACTAACAGTTCTTACTCTATCACTATTGCATAAATCTTATATACTACACATACAGTTCATGTTCAAGGCATCCACCCTTTTTCTTACTTTTGCTTTCAATATTCACACTTCCCATCCACTATTGAGAGAGTGTCCAACAATCCATTCAGTCACCTCTATTATTGTACTGTAATTGTTCAGTGGCCACAGAAGAGAGTCTTTTGCTATGGTCAGCAGCC